>NW_016821178.1:1316953-1337391 GCF_001698545.2 Rhinopithecus bieti
CTTTTTTTTTTATTATTATACTTTAAGTTCTAGGGTACATGTGCATAACGTGCAGGTTTGTTACATATGTATACTTGTGCCATGTTGGTGTGCTGCACCCATCAACTCGTCAGCACCCATCAATTCATCATTTATATCAGGTATAACTCCCCAATGCAATCCCTCCCCCCTCCCCCCTCCCCATGATAGGCCCCGGTGTGTGATGTTCCCCTTCCCGAGTCCAGGTGATGTCATTGTTCAGTTCCCACCTATGAGTGAGAACATGCGGTGTTTGGTTTTCTGTTCTTGTGATAGTTTGCTAAGAATGATGGTTTCCAGCTGCATCCATGTCCCTACAAAGGACGCAAACTCTTCCTTTTTTATGGCTGCATAATATTCCATGGTGTATATGTGCCATTATCTCAATTTTACTTTCTTAAGGCCCATTTAGATTCTCACCTCTTAAGCAGATGTAACCTAGCCTTTGAGAGTTCACTTTGGATCATCTTATTAAACTGATTAAAACATCATTCAGTTTTCTGGAGCTGCAGTCCCCATGATTTAATACTGAGCTGGTGTTAACTTTGACCTTTTCTTCTATAGAGTTTGTCAGTAGAGAAGTCAGAGTTGAACACTGAGGTTAGAAATATTGATAACTAAATATCCTCAGTAGGGCTTAAAAGGATACATGCAAGAGCAGGTCAACAGATAAAAGCAAACAAGTATGAATTTCAGAGCCCGCACTGCTTCATTATTTTTCTGCTCCCTTAAATTATCTTTTCTCTTTCTATAGGCAAGTATTTAGAAAACTTAGCAATGAAGAGAATAAGATGATCTCTGAAGTCTTTCCATGTTAGTATTAGGTGAAGCACAGGGAGCAATCCGAGTACCCTAGCAAGAGAGGAATCTGGTGGGCAGACCACTTAAAACTTGTGTGAATGACAGGAGTGGGGACCATGGTTAGGGCAGTGACGCGTGTCTTTCTTTCCAGGTGTTTGCACTTGTGACAGCAGTGTGCTGTCTTGCCGACGGGGCCCTTATTTACCGGAAGCTTCTGTTCAATCCCAGCGGTCCTTACCAGAAAAAGCCTGTGCATGAAAAAAAAGAAGTTTTGTAATTTTATATTACTTTTTAGTTTGATACTAAGTATTAAACATATTTCTGTATTCTTCCACATATTTTATGCAGTTATTTTAACTCAGTATAGGAGCTGGAGGAAGAGATTTCCGAACTCTGCGCCGGGCTCAGAGCACTACTGTAACTTCCAAGGGAGCGCTGAGAGCAGCGGGATCAGGTTTTCCGGCTCCCTGGCCTGGGTGGCAGGGAAGAATGTGTCGGGATCCACCTCAGGGATCTTTGACTCTCTTTACTGCCTCGCTGGCCAGCAGCTCCGAGGGGTGGGGTTACAGAGATTTTGAGTTCTCAGGCTAGACGGTGGCATTGCACCCCCTGTGGTAATGAGGTGGCTGAAAGGCTCAGCTTATCAGTGGGGCAGCGAGAGAGGCGGGTGCTCGCGCCAGAGGGGTTGCCAACAGCCGTTGGGACGCGACACTGGTTCCCAGGGGAGAGCCAGCCGCTGCTGCGGCCCTGGTTCGGACGGCCGGGCCCTAGGGACCCACCATGGATCCTGGAGACGCCAAACCTGAGTCGCCCGAGGCACCTTCAGGGAACCTAAAACAACCGGAGACTGCCACAGCCTTGCCAAGTAGCGGCAGCGTAGTGAGTTCTGTACCCAAGGCACAGCGCAACGCCTCAGCGAAGACCGCATCCCGGAAGCACCCTGCAGTCTCAATTCGCACTGCGAAGTCCGCAGCCACCGTACGTCCCCAAGGCAGTGAGGGCACCGCACCCTCAAAGAAAGCCACCACACGCCCACCCGCAGAGCCCACACTCCCACCCCCAACGCCCTCTGCACACACTGAATCCAAACTCTTAAATGAGACGGCGATCAAAGAGCGTGCGGAGGGCCGAGCCAAAGTCCCTTACAAATTCAGGGACAGCCTCAAGCGTTTTTCCTTCTCGCCCACTGGAATATTGAAGATCCTGAGAATGGTGAGCAGAGAGCTGGTGAGATCTAGCTGGGGGATGTGGCCGGCAGTGGCCTCGGGGAAATGCCCAGGGGGTGCCAGCTCCAGAAAGCTTCCATAATTTACTTTGCCACTCACCTTTGTTTTGCTTCACCTTTCCTCCCCACCGCCCCTTGCTCCCCACACACTAAACCTTTCCTACTAAACTTGCCTCTTTTTTCCCCCATTTTTTTTCTTTTCTTTATTATACTTTAAGTTCTGGGGTACACGTGCAGAATGTGCAGTTTTGTTACATAGGTATACACATGCCATGGTGGTTTGCTGCACCCATCAACCCGTCACCTACATGAGGTATTTCTCCTAATGCTATCCCTCCCCTAGACCCCCACTCCCTGCAGGCCCTGGTGTGTGATGTTCCCCTCCCAGTGTCCATGTGTTCAACTCCCACCTATGAGTGAGAACATGCAGTGTTTGGTTTTCTGTTCTTGCGTTAGTTTGCTGAGAATGATGGTTTCCAGCTTCATCCATGTCCCTGCAAAGGACATGAACTCATCCTTTTTTATGACTGCATAGTATTCCGTGGTGTATATGCGCCACATTTTCTTTATCCGGTCTATCATTGATGGACATTTGGGTTGGTTCGGTTTCCTCTCACAAAGGAAATTAGGGAAGCAATGAAGATAATAGGAATTTATAAGTTAGGAAACAAAAATAATAGAATCAATCAATACGAGAGCTGTCATTTGGAAGTCCTATTAAATTGATAAACCATTGGCCAACCAAGAAAAAAAGGGGGAAGAAAGGATGTATATTTAAAATTAGAAACAAGAAGGGGAAAAAATCACAAACATCAGTGAAACTGAAAGGATCTACGGAAGTACCTTGCAAAACAGATATGAATAATTGAATGAAATGGTTGATTTTCTAGAAGAATATAAATTACCAAAACTGATCCCAGAATAAGGAAAAATCTAAACAGGGCAGTATAAACATAGAAGAAAATGAGAATTTTACCAAATGAGTATCTTTCAAAAATGTATCAGGCCCAGACCCTTTTACAAGTTAACTCTTTCAAGCCTTCATGGGATATAATTCTGACACTACTATAACTTTGTCAAAGAATAGAGAAAGAAGAAATACTTCTGAACTATCTTTACACATTCAGCATAATACTGATAGGAAAACTTGATGGAGTTCAGAAAAAGAAAACAAAGTAGAGATCTCACTTGCATCAGAACAAAATATCAATGTATTAGCAGATAATGTTCATCAGTACTTTTTGAAAATACAATACCACAAGAAAGAAACAGGATGATTCAACATTAAGACTCTATTAAAATAATTAACTGTATTATAAGTAAAAGGGAAAATGAGATATCTATCACATTATAAAAAATTAGAAGATTATGTCACAGAACATGTGACAAAATTCAACATTTGTCCCTGATTGCCAAGAAGGGAGACCAGTAAGACAGGATTATATAAATATTGCATTGACATTGTAAAAATAAACATTTCAAACTAAGAGTCAGCATATTTAAACATCAGAAGTATTATTTATTAAATGAGGGAAAAAATGATGCCTACTACACCATGAGTCAATTTTTTCTGAAACCACTAGTCATAATTAGGAAGGGGAAATAATATTTGAAAAGAGGTGGCCAGGCGCAGTGGCTCATATCTGTAATCCCAGCACTTTGGGAGGCCAAGATGGGCAGATCACCTCAGTCAGGAATTCAAGACCAGCCTGGCCAATATGGTGAAACCCCGTCTCTACTAAAAATACAAAAATTAGCCAGGCTTGGTGGAGCGCGCCTGTAGTCCCAGCTACTCAGGAGGCTGCGGCAGGAGAATCGTTTGAACCCAGGAGGCAGAGGTTGCAGTGAGCTGAGATCACGCCACTACACTCCAGCCTGGGCGACAGAGCCAGACTGTCTCAAAAAAAACAAAAAGAGGTAAAATATATCCTTACTTTCAGCTAATATGATTGTATATCTAGAAAAACCCAAATCAACCGGAAACAATTTAGAGCCAGATAATTTAGTTAGGTGAGTCATTATTGTGTTAATAAATAAAAGCTTTCCTAGACAAATAACCACTTAAAATATAAGAAAATATTTCGGCCGGGCGCGGTGCCTCACGCCTGTAATCCCAGCACTTTGGGAGGCCGAGGCAGGCAGATCACGAGGTCAGGAGATCGAGACCATCCTGGCCAACATGGTGAAACCCTGCCTCTACTAAAAATACAAAAATTAGCCGGGTATAGTGGCACGTGCCTGTAATCCCAGCTACTTGGGAGGCTGAGGCAGGAGAATCGCTTGAACCTGGGAGGCAGAGGCTGCAGTGAGCTGAGATTGCGCCACTGCACTGTGGCCTGGCGACAGAGCAGGACTCCATCTCAAAAAAAAAAAAGAAAAAAGGAAAATATTTCTCTTTACAACAGTAATCAAAATGATCAAATATCTAAAAATAAGTGAAATGTGATATACATACAGGAAGAAAACTTTAAAACTCTCCTGAGAGATATTTTTTGAAAACCACTAAAATAACTGGAAAGACATACTTTGTTCTTGAGAGAAACTGAATTCTGTAATTTTTCCAAATTATAAGTGAGTATTTCATTTAGAAATCCCAACTCAAATGCCAACAGGCTTAGTCTGGGGAACTTGACCAACACAAACATGGCAGACATAAACAGTCTGAGAATTAGTAATAAGAGGAAGACTAGGCCAAACAATAACTCTGTATAGAGTGAATTGTCTATAACTTAGAGTACTAGAGAAGGAAGCAGCAATTCAATGGAAGAGAACAGTCTCAAGAGACCAAACTACATCTGAGAATTTAGTATACGATAAAGGTTGGATTGATCTGAAATCAGATCAGTGGGGATAATACTGGCATTTGCCAATAAATGATGTTGAGATAATCAGCAGCTGTTTGGAAAGAAAGAAAACGGAGGCTCTTCCTCACAGTTTCTACCAAAATCAATGTATATGTACTTTACCTGTATATATACAGACTTCTTTCTAGTATGAAATACAAACTGCTAATAGTGGTTACTTTTAAGGAGAGAGACTAAGGTTGGGTTGGGGGAAGAGAAATAAATTGATTTTTTTTATCCCTCTATACTATGTGCTTTTATTTTCATGTATTTCATTTCTTCAAAATATAAGAAATGTTAAAAATGTATGTGCAAAGCAGTATAGGCCACTGTACTGCAATATAATCATATTTATATTCTGACAATGTAGATTTTTTTAAATCATGCATTAAAACAAATCCTGTTTCTTTTCTTGCAGAGTCTTATCATAGGAGCATTAGCTTGTTTCATCATCGCCCAAGCCAATGAGTCATTTATAACAATCACAATTCTGGAAATCTTCATCGTCCTTTTTTTTATTCTAATATATATGCTAACCCTTCACCACTTGCTGACCTATTTACATTGGCCCTTACTTGTAAGTGTTCATTTTTACAATTCTTCAAATCCAAGCTTTGCCCTCAGCCCCAGAGTAAGGACTCTCCTTAAGTGAAAACAACAGAGCTCTCTCTCTAGACAAGGACATAGCGGAGCTGTGACAGTTAGGGTGTTGCCCTGGTCCAGAAAGATTCCTTGGACCCTTGTGCCTGCAGGACAGCCAACACACCCCTGCTCCAGCCCTGAGTGTAAACCCCTCATTATGGCACTAGACACGTGGTACTTTTCATCTTGTCCTAAAAAAAAAAAATTTACTTAGTACATAAAGTAGGTAAGCGCATTTCTCACCCATTGCTTGTGAAACAGTGCATGCTTCTACTTTGCAGAGAGCACTCTGATTATAAACATTCTCCCCAAAAGCAAAAGTTGATATGATGGCATTGTAGAAAATTGCTATGCATACCCTTAAAGATTGTACAGTCAACCTGTGTGTGTCTGTGTGTTAGGGTCCCTATCACAAAGAGGTGCCGGACTATCCAGAAAAAGACATTACAGAGCCTTCTTTAATAGCTTTTCCCAGACTTTCACATTCTTTTGAACAATTGCTAAAGCTAATCCCTCAGGTCTCAGACTAGAGAGGCAGTATGGTTTTGTCCAGAGACAGCCATGGGCCCGGATTCTGGCCCTGCCACCTTACTAGCCATGTAACCTTCAGCCTCAGTTTCCCCATTTAAGAAATACGGAGAAGGAAAAGTGTGATAATAACTACCTCATAGGGTTCCTGAAATATTTAAATGTGTGCAAAGCCAATAACATAGTATGTGACACAAAGTAAACATTCTAATGTCCAAAAAGAACAGCCACCCATCAGACCCATCAGATAGCTGGGTGGCGTTTGCCATTCTATCTTGCGCTGTGAACAATCCTAATTCAGAGCTTAGGCCTGTTCCACATTCCACTTCCTTATAGAACATTTTTCTAACCTTAAAGTCAATGTTCCTTTTGAGCTAAAACTCAAATATTGTCTTCAAATCTCTGAGAGATTTTTTGCAAAGGCTGCTGAGCTCTCTCTGTCCCACAGAATGCCGAGTACAGGAAGCGGACAAAGCAAATATGAGCAACTTTGATTGAACATGTGGAAGACTCTTAGTTATGGAGAGGTCTCTCAGGGGAAACTCAAATCTCTGTCCATGGAAATTTTCAAGAAGGGAAGGTAAAGTAACCATTTTTGAGCATATACTATGTGCCAGACACTTTTTCATGTTACCTTATTTAATCCTCACAACAACCCAGTGAGGTTATGGTCATCTCTCACCCCCGATTTAACAGATGAGAAAATTGGATTAAAGACATTCAATTGTCCGTGGCCATGTATAGGTGCCAGAAACTCAGATATGCACCCAGGTCTATCTGACTCTAAAGCCCAGACTGTCTCCAGACTTTACAAACTATTATCTTGTGATGGTTTTCTATCTCCATTCTCCATTAAGGTAAGAAACTCAGTGAAACTATGACTCTATGTCATCCTCAGATTCTCTACATTTTTTCTCTGTATCTTGTTTCCTCATGATTTTCTTAAAATACAGCACCAAAGGTGAATTAGTTATCCTGGTGGGTGTACACAGGCCCTTGGGGGTGGGTGACTGATAGCTCCACAGCACCATCAGCTATGGTCAGGAGGACCAGAGCCCTCTGAGAAATGGACCCACGCAGGCTGGGTCCACACATAAAGCTGGAGAGGGCCAGGAGATTCATATTTTGCTGTAGGGTCCAGCGGTAATGCCCAAGAAGTATCCCAGACAGAGGTAAGAACTAGGATCGCCTGAGCATGAACCGTGAGTGTCCTATGAGAAAACCTGTTCTCACAGTGGTCACAGAAAGTTCAACCCAGGTCTTGTAGGGTTACAGGCCTTTGGTCAACTCCAGTAAAGCCAGCCCCCCTTGCTGTGTCTGTCTTAAGTGACAGTATCCTCTTTTTGGGGATGACTATGGGAGCCCAGAGGTGATTCGGAGCCCCTGTCTTTTCCTGCTACTGCCCTCGAGAGCATAGGCCAGACCTGGCACAGCACAGGATATGCCTTGTGAGCTCCCAGGAGCTTCATGGTGGGGAAGCTCTGTGTTACCAAGATGGTTGCCCAGTTATTCTGATGTTCAGCCCACACTATCAGGATACATAGGACACATAGTGAGCAACCACACAGTTGGTCAGATGGTAAGTGATCTAATTAACTTGGGAGTTTTTGAAAAAGACTCATCAAAACAGGACCCAAATTGCGTTCTCTTCTCCTATCCAGTCCTTTCCTTTCAAATCTGCTTTCTGATTCTGTGAGATGAAGGATGTGTACCTACACAATTTTTCAGAGGGGCAAGTAGCTACACTGTGAGGCCTTGGCATAGCAGGAAATGTGCTAGTTTCGTAAGGCTGTTGGTGCTGGGAGGTGATGACTTGGCACTTCAGAAGGCAGGCAGGCTGAGAATCAAGCTTCAGGAGTCACTTGGGACCTTATGATAAGGTCAGTGTGGGAAGCCATAGAACACACAGTCAATTTCACACTAGAACTGTTTTGAGTCGAGCTCTGCACAGCTTCAGAGACTTGCCCACAGCTGAGAGTGCCCAGCATACAGCTACCACTTCTTTCAGCCCTTCCCTCCAGGCGAGAAGGCTTGGCTCCCAGGAGGTATGGCATTAGGGTAAGGAGTACTGACTTTAAGTGGTGATTTCTAACTTAAAGGCTCATAAAAGGATAGAGTTCCTTATTTCCCTATTCCAATTATTGTTTGACAAAGGGGTGAGGGTAAAAGTCTCCACCAGGGAGACAAGAGTGTGATACATCAGGGCTTGGACTCAGCAGGGAAGCCCCAAAGAGAACTGACTGCAGATACAGGTGACCTGCTGAGATCTGTGGGCTCTGGGACCATATTTTGTCAAGGCCCCCTACTCTAGACAGAGGATGGACCCATACTCAGTCTCTGAGTTGCAGCTGTGAAGGGTGTGCCAGGGACCCTGACACCATGGGGAAGGCACAGGTCCCGCTCTCAACCCCTAACCTATGTTAGGGCCTATGAGGTCTCCTCAGATGGGCTCTTGGTGTTCTTGATTCATGTGAACTCACAGAATAAACGTGTCAGCTTCCACAGCACTGGTTTTGCCTGCAGACTTGAGAGTCCACAGCACTGGTTTTACCTGCAGACTTGAGAGTGGAATTAAATCAGTAAATAATTTAAACCCATTTTTACCAGCATGAGTCTGCATCAAAGCTAGGAAAAGTGCAATTTTCCTCACCCCACACATACTCTTCATTTTTAGGTTTACCAACTCTACCCACTCTAGCCTAGTGTCAGGTACCAAGATACCTAAGAAATTATGAATTCAAATTATTGTCTTCTAAATAGCTCATATTTTAAACACTTCTACATCATAAAGAATATAATCCGGCATGGTCAGAGAAACTGAGTTCTGGTGAAGCAGATGTTTTTGCCAACAGAAAGCAATTTTTTAAAAGAATATAATAAACATTTTAAACTAAAACAAAAAATGAAACCAATGAAAGTTGCAATTAGTTGAATACCAGATAATATTCATTGTTTGTAAATTCCTATTACAAATACTACATTTTGTGAAACAATTCATGTTTAATGTTTTTCTTTTTTTTTCTTTTCTTTTTTTTTTTTTTTTTTTTGAGAGGGGGTCTTACTGGTGTTCCCCGGCGGGAATGCGATGGCACGATCTTGGCTCACTGCAAGTTCCACCTCCCAGGTTCAAGCGATTCTTCTGCCTCAGCCTCCTGAGTAGCTGGGATTATAGGCACGTGCCACTGTGCCTGGCTAATTTTTGTATTTTTGGTAGAGACAGGATTTCACCATGTTGGCCAGGCTGGTCTCAAACTCCTGACCTCAGGTGATTCACCCACCTCAGCCTCCCAAAGTGCTGGGATTACAAGCTTGAGCCACCGTGCCTGGCCTGTTTAACTTTTTTCCTAATATTCAGTTTTTTTTTTTTTTTTTTTTTTTAATAAGCACTCATCATTAAGGCATCTTTCTCTTTCCCACTTATAATTCTACGTGATTTTAATATCTCAGAGAATAGTTCGGAAGCTTTATGGAATAATTGTCAAGAAAAAACACATTTCTCATTTTAGTCAGAGAAGGCTACCTGACCCAATAAGGTATTTAAAGGGGAAAGAAAAATATAACAAGTAAGGATGATATTTATGAGGGAAGTGGAAGTCCTCCCGCACACGGCCAGGCTCAGCTGCAATTTTAACACAGCCATCAGGGATATCTGTCTCTGCCCAGATGAGGCAAATAAGAGGGTCTGTGTCTGAGGCAAAAGGGAGGAGGTTAGCAGAAGAAGGCCCATGGGCACTCAAATCAGACTGCCCAAGGTCATAGCCACTTACTGGCTGAACAACCCTGGGCAGGTTGCTTACCCATCTGTAAACTGGGGATAATGAGAGTTTGTTGTGAGAATCAAATGAGATCACATATTAACACATTGGCATAGTAAGTGCTCAATAAATGTGAGCTAGCTATAATAGAAATGTTAGATGTAAGGCGAACCTTAGCTCCAGTGGACAGTTCAGGAGAGCACTTCTTTGTAAGTAAGGACCACAGTAAACTATAATGTCCATAGTCCCACAAGGAGATAAAATTATGACAGGAAGTTAAAGACTGGCTGGGCCTGGTCTGTGGTTGGTTTAGTATTATCATTATTGATGTGCTTTTGTTCAAATTGTTGTAATCTAAGACCACAGCTGGTTAGTGGTCAGAGAAACTGAGCTCTGCTTATATAGATATTTTGGCCAACAGAGAGCAATTTTTAAAAAAAGAATATTTGACTTTTGAAGTTTACACTCTGTTTCTCAGTTGTAAGAGTCCTTGTTCACATCTTTGACTACCTTGGTTTATACAATCCTCAGGTGTAAGCTTCCTGCAAACCTGCAAACTACTGTACCTGCCTCAGTCAGGCCTGCCCACTATGGGCAGACCTCTTGCTTAGCCTGCAGAACCCCACTGGGACTTACTTCCAACCTCCACCAGCCCTGCTACATACCCCTGTTCCAGTGTTAACTACCAGGCACCAAAACAGTAGGCATTAGCGCCTTTCCAAGAAGCAAGTCACATTCCACAATAGGGCTCCTCGGTCGCCAACCCCAACAGGAAGAACACCTAGAGTTTGCAGAGTGTTTACTATCTGTTAACATTTTGAGGGCAGATATGAACTTACATTTTGATGCACTCCCACCAGCTACTAGATGCCAGGCATGTTATCAGATGCTTTCAGATTCATTATGCCATTTAATCCTCAGACCCAATGAACCACAGTCATTATCGCCATATTACAAATTAGCAAGTTGGCAGACTGGTGATAAAATATGCCCCATCTAGGAATTGGCAGGCCAAAAGAGTTCATCAACAAAAATACTTAGCTGATTGGTGCTGTATCATTTTGACCCTCCAGACCCATTCCACAGAAAATGCCAAAGAGGGATTGGACGCTGCACTTCCAGACTAGGAGAATAGCGCATTTCCTCCTTATTTGGGTGTCACTGATGGGAGGCAGTAGTGAGATGAGTTCTGATTCCACCCGTTATTCAATCCTAGGCAGCTGAAAAACTCCAAGCCTCCACCATGTCCTTTGTAAACGGGATGATGACAATTCTGACTTTGGAGACTGCTTTGTGAGGGTTAAATGAGGTCAAATGATGTACTGGGAAATGCTTGGCCCATCAAAGAGCTCCATTGGAGCCATTGTGATTCCATGATAACATATACTGGATGGCAGTGCTCCTTGCTGTGTTTGGACTAGTGCACCAAAAAGATGACATTACCAAGGCAGACCATCAAGACTCAAAGACTTAAGCTATTCAGATTAGGTGTCTGGCCAATATTGTGGTTATGTTCTCCAGGCTTTTGCCTCTAGCCATACACTGCTGCCACTGACACACTGCGTTCTCATTCTTCCATTATTGTTTTGCTAAGAAAGCTCAGCCACTGCTCACCCAGGAGGGCACTGCCACCCACTCATCCTCACTCTTCATTTCAGCACCCAAAGAAGCCAGTTGGGCTAGCAGTTAAAGAACTCAGGACTGGCCAGGCACCATGGCCCACGCCTATGATTCCAGCACTTTGGGAGGCCGAGGCAGGTGGATCACCTGAGGTCAGGAGTTCATGACCATCCTGGCCAATATGGAGAAGCCCTATCTCTACTAAAAAATACAAAAATTAGCTAGGCATGGTGGCAGGCACCTGTAATCCCACCTACTCGGGAGGCCGAGGCAGAGATTTGCTTGAACCTGGGAGGCGGAGATTGCAATGAGCCAAGATAGCACCATTGCACTCCAGCCTGGGCGACAAGAGCGAAACTCCGTCTCAAAAAAAACAAAAAACTCGACAGAAATCCAGTTGAAACGCAGAAGGAGCACAACGAGCCTGCAGATGTCGGGGCACACCCAATTCTGGCCATCTTTCAGGAAACAGCAGAAAACATTCACTCCAGAATATCAGGCCTGCTCCTCAGATGAGTTCATATGCTCTTGGGACATGTGAACTCACAGAATAAATGTGGCCTAATCTCCAGAGCACTGGCTTTACCTGCAGATTTGGGAGAAGTAAACCAATAATTAAAGTGCTCATCTAAAATTTTATTTTTATATTAAAACAAATGAGTTATGGAATAGAATGCAGAATTTACATTAAAAATACAAGACTTTACACATTTATGGAGGGCCAATTTGGGCTAGGACCCTTGACCACTAGGTTTTTTCATGCTCACTTTCCTATTCCCTTTGTGGAAAAAGTTGTCAGCTTTTTTTCTAATGGTATTCTTTAATGAAAATAAACCTGTTCCTACAGACAAAGTCATATCTAGGATCTTAAAATCACATAAACTCATGTCTCTGGACGATGTAAGAATTATGCCTCTGAGGGTGCCTCCTCATCTTAATCAAATGGAAAGTTTTTAAAAGGCATCTATTCTTAGATGTGTAATTGACCAGTTTTAATATTTATGAAATTTTTGTGTAAACTTGATAAATTTCAATTCTTTATTATAGGATCTTACCAACAGTATCATTACAGCTGTGTTCCTTTCAGTAGTTGCCATCTTGGCCATGCAAGAAAAGAAAAGAAGGCATTTGTTCTATGTCGGAGGGGTAAGTAGAGGCCTTCATGACTCCATTTAAGATCAGTATTCCGGCCAGGCACGATGGCTCACGCCTGTAATCCCAGCACTTTGGGAGGCTGAGGTGGGCAGATCACAAGGTCAGGAGATCAAGACCATCCTGGCTAACACAGTGAAACCCTGTCTCTACTAAAAAATACAAAACATTAGCCAGGCATGGTGGCGGGCACCTATAGTCCCAGCTACTTGGGAGGCTAAGGCTGGAGAATGGTGTAAACCTGGGAGGCGGAGCTTGCAGTGAGCCAAGATCGCGCCACTGCACTCCAGCCTAGGCAACAGAGCGAGACCCTGTCTCAAAAAAAAAAAAAAAAAAAATCAGTATTCCAAGACTTTGAAAAGGGAAATTGGCAGACCCCATTATATCATTAACCAAGCAAAATCCCCACTACCACCCACTCCCCTTCTTGCACTGACTTCTTCAGGTGATATGAAGTTGCACAAACTCTGAGCTCATGAAAATCTTAATTCTAACATGCATTCTCCAAATAGGTACAAAAACAAGAGTCTGTTAAACCCCTTTTGAGAATTGTAGACACTATTTTTGAAATGTTAAGCAAGATCTTTTTGTCTATAAATAGGACTTTGATTTTCTGGACTAGAGAATTGTATTTTAAAGACAGATAAGAGAGATTGTAAGGGGGGAAAAGTGTACTGTCTAAAGTGAATAATCCAGCCTATTCAGGAAGGAAGGAAGAGGAAGGAAGGAAAGAAGAGGAAGGAAGGAAGGAAGGAAGGAAGGAAGGAAGGAAGGAAGGAAGGAAGGAAGCTGCCACACATTGAAGTGCCCAGTATATGCCCTGCACCAGGCGAGGCACACTCTGATTTAATCTTTACAACTCTCATTTGTACAGATATAGGAACTGAGGTTAAATACTTTGCTCTGGGTCACAAGACTGGGACAAACTGGGACTCAAAAGAAATGGCAGATCAAATGCTTGGAAGATTCAGGGGGTCAGGAGGGGAGGTAGGGCTTTGGTTTAAGAAGTTAAACAATGAGAACATAAATTAATGCAGAAAAAAGGAATGTATTTGAATTCATTCCATAATCAATAAATATCTATCAATCCCATTGGATCGTGCCAGACATGAGCTTAGTGCTGGGGATAGAGCCCCTTCCCCTTTGGGTAAGCTCACAGATTCGCTGGGGCAAGACACCTAGGAAAACTCATTAAGCAGCCAGGAATTAAGTGACCGTAAAGAGAAGCATTCAAGGCTGTCAAGAGTCCCGGAGTGCACAGGGGAATATCCGTGCCATGGGCCCCTGGTCCCCATCCGCTGACTCCACAATCACTCCTTCTACTGCCAGGAGTTCCCACCCCCAGTTCTCCATTTCTTGCCTGGAGGGCAGCATCCCACCACACCCCTCACTGGTCTTCCGGCCTCCAGCCTGGTTCACTTTCCATTCACCTCATGGCCACTGAAAGTAGGTTTTCTGAGTCTCACAACCTGACCTCTTTGATAGAGTCCCAGATCCTGCACCTCTGCCCACCTCAACTCTGCCCACTTCTCAGCTGGCTCCAGAGGTCCTGGGCACACCAGATTCCTTAGAGACCCTAGTCCAGTGCCTGGGTTCTCCTCCTCCCCTTAGGAATTCCTTCCTGCCCTTTGCAAACATAGCCCAAAAGTCTTTCCACGGAGAGGCCTTTTCAGGACCTACCCCTACCTGCAGCCACCTAGGGCCACTGCCCTTCCCTAGTCCTTTCCTGGTACCTCAGACATCAAGCGAGGCTACTACTGGCAACAAAATCCCCCATTTCCAAAATCCCTTTTTCTGGGAAAGGCAGAGTGGGCCTGCAGCAGGCAACTGGGCAGGCGCGAAGAAAGTAGTGAAGGGTCAGAGAGGACAGGAGGCCGCCCGCAGCGCCCACCCTGGATAGGGATAGGTTCAAGGGGTTGCTACCGACCTGCAAAATAACCCCGTCTTTCCTTCTCTCATATGGTCTTGTATCTGACAGTCCCTGTGTCTCACAGCGGTAATTGTGTGTTGCATCGATGCGTTTGTGGTCACCAAGATGATGAGGACTAACTTGAAAAGATTCCTGGGAATCGAATTTGAAAGCAAGCTTTCCCCCGCCAAGGACGCCTACCCCGAAACCGGCCCCGACGCCCCACAGAGGCCCGCCTGAAGCCAGCCCCGCGCCCTAGCAGATGCATGTGTCTGTCCAATCTCTGCCTCCGAGCCCACCCCCGAGCTCGCGTGCTGTCACCCATTCCGGCCTAAATGTGACCATAAAATTAGGGCTACTGCTTTTATTGAAAATACCTGCTTCCTCTCTTTGCCTTGTGTAAAAGTCGTGTCGTATTTTCCTGCGCAAGTCGCGTTGTATTTTCCTGCGCGTGGCGCTACGCCCGCGGAGCTCAGGAAGGTGACCCGGGGCTCGCAGCCCCCCGACCCGGCAGCGGAGCGGCGGCTTACAGACCTGGGGCTGCCTGGAGACTCCGGGATGGGACCGCGAGGGCAGCTCCGTGCCGAGGTGGGACCAGCGGTTTGGGAACGGAGGTGGGGCCCATCGGGGGCCGGCGCGTGGAGGGTGGGCGGATCCGGCCACTGCGGGGTGGGTGGGAGCTGCGCCAGGAGACGGGCGCGCGTGGAGAAGGCGCGGAAGTTGACATTCGGTGGTCCTGGCAGTTAGCTGAGCGCGCCCTCTGAGCCGCTCGGTTGACACCAGGCTTTCTAGTAGGCCTGGCCTACCCAGAAACAGCAGGAGAGAAGAAACAGGCCAGCTGTGAGAAGTCAAGGACACCGAGTCAGTCATGGCACCTAAGGCGGCAAAGGGGGCTAAGACAGAGCCAGCTCCACCTCCAGACGGGGCCAAACCCCAGGAGGACAAGAAGGACGATAAGGAGCCATCGGAGAAACCTCAAAAGTTGGTGCAGCCCAAGCACGAAGTGGGCACGAGGAAGGGGTGTCGCCGCTACCGGTGGGAATTAAAAGACAGCAATAAAGAGTTCTGGCTCTTGGGGCACGCTGAGATCAAGATTCTGAGTTTGGTGAGTTAGACTGGTATCCCTGGATGGAGGTCTTTGGCTGAGGGTGGGGAGAAGGAGGAGGAGGCTCCAGGGGTCCTCAGAGAGATGGTTAGAGGCCCTTGCTGCTGGCTGAGGTGTCTATGTCTCACTGCAGGGCTGCCTAATAGCGGCAATGATACTGTTGTCCTCACTCAGCGTGCACCCCATCTTGACGCTTATCATCACCATGGAGATATCCATCTTCAGTTTCTTCATCTTACTGTACAGCTTTGCCATTCATAGATACATACCCTTCATCCTGTGGCCCATTTCTGTAAGTAAGGGGCGATGGGGAGTGCCTGCATCCAGAACGCTGATTATGTGTGTGTGTTGGCACCTGGAAAGTCACAGAACGGAGAGACACACCTCACCTCCCATATCTGTGCCTGGGTCAGGGGCTCAGAACATCAGTGGGGCCCAGGCAGAGGCAGCTGGGTGCAAGAGGGGTAGCTAGGCAGAAAATGCTCCAAAAAAGCCTGTCTGTGTGTTGGAGTGAGAGTGGGGAACTCTTACCTACCTGGTGGTCAAAGAGGGCCTGAGCCTTTGTTCTCTTTAGGGCAAGGGGAGGTGTAGCAATCAGTTGTTCCTCCGAACTCCTGTGCCAGCTCACATTTGACAGGAAATCACCCCAGAAGGACCCCATTCCCAAAATTCAAAGAATAAAATTACTCTCCCATAAGTCAATAAAATAAGACAAAAATGGGATTTTTTTTTTTTTTTAAATCACTTCTAAAGCAGTGTTAGGTCTCCAGTGAATATCCCTAAAAAGGATACCTGGATCAGGATGTTCAACCCAAAGCAGTCATCTAGTGGAATGAGACAGAACTGGGCAAAGTACTGAATCATTCCTAGCCTGTTTCCTCATCTGTAACATGGGGACAGTCATATTCCTTGCAGAATTGACATTCAATCCTGAGGATTAAATGTAAATTGCTTGACACTGTGCCTGAGGACTCATGGAGTTGAATCCCTCACCTGTGTAATCACAGGGCACACCCACCTAACCCCTTGCCAGTCAATGAAGACCCCAATTCCCAAGTCCCTTTGTTCATTGCACATTCATAGCCTGCCTCCCAAGCCCTCTTGTTCACTGTTTCACTCACTTTACACTTGAGGAAATTGGCTTAGAATGGCCAAGCAACTTGCCCCCAGCTCACTTAGCTGGTAAGTAGCAGAAAAAAGCTTCGAACTTAGCTTTATGAGTACATTTTCATCCTGCCTTCTTGTTAAAAGCTATTAAGGTCCAGGGATCCAGAGGTCTTGGTGAGGTAGATGAGGACCTCCAATACAGGGAGAAAGGACAGGAGGGCCAAATAAGGACTCTCAGAAAAGGGACAAACAGAGGACAAGGTAAAAGGACAGGCAGAGGACAAGTTTCTAAACGAGCCTGAGAAGACATTTTTAGTTCCAGCAAGATGAAAAACCAGTGAACCCTGAAAATCTTCCTGCTGTGCTTATCTAAAAATACCAGGGGAAATGTAACCAGTATTGCTTTAACTGAATGAATGGTGGGCAAAAAAGAAATGAAAACACAGAGGCGCCAGAAATGGAAAACAGGGCAGTGATCACATAAGCTGCAAAGTATGAGTGGGAATGGTCCACAAGGTAGTGTCTCAGGAACCTACAGCATGAATTTTCATGCACTCTCAAGTCAGGAAATAAGGCCTTGATCCTAAGCAAAGTGGGAATTTAGAACTGAAAACCCTGTATAAAGCCAGCACCCTGGAAAGGCTACCCCCTTAGGGAAAACATGGACAAAGACACATACCCTTCTTATTCCCAACACAGAGGAATAAGAAAACATGTTCATCTCTGCCTGAGTGTTGAGTGGGCAGAGAGGAAGTCTTCCTTGAGAAATAGAAACCTTAAGCCTGCCCTTTGTACAGATTGGAGTTTGAATTTTTGTTACCTGCAGCCTAGAAACCTTCATGTAGCCCAGAAACCTTCATCCCTGGGAATTACCATAAAAATTGATCCCAGTCTGATGACATTCTGCTGATATCCTTGGACTCCTGATAGAAATAAATGCAAAATCACAATCAGGGCATGAAGAGATTCTCACAGAGGGGCGGGGGGAAAACCTTGTCAAAAATGAACTAATAATTCAAAACTACAAAACACCTAATTTAAAAAAATCCCCATTACTTAGAATCAACAAACACAACAGAGGGATTAGAATCCTGAGAATATGAGATAATAGAAGAGCTATCTGAGAATAATAATATATTTTAAGTGATTATAGACGTAAGAGTCCTGAGAAAAGAATAAGACACTATGAGGACAGAATAGACAGATTTTTTAAAAGTACAGTGTCTAGAATAGAAAATATAGTTATTGAAATAAAAATGTCAGTAGATGAATTCAAAAACAGATCAGACATAGCTGAAGAGGGAACTGTTAACTGAAAGGTATGGGGAAATTACCCAGAACACAGCGCACAGAGAGAAAGAAAATAAGAAAGAGATTGAGACAGAACATGGAGTGAGAACATCCATCAAGGTTGTTGGGCTGGGTGTGGTGGCTCACACCTGTAATCGCAGCACTTTGGGAGGCTGAGGTGAATAGGTCCCTTTGGTCCAGGAGTTTGAGACCAGCCTGGGCAACATAGGGAGACCCTGTCTCTACAAAAAAAAAAATTTTTTTAATTAGCCAACCATAGTGGCACATGCCTGTCGTTCCAGCTACTCAGGAGACCAAGGTGGGAGGATGACTTGAACCTAGGAGGTCAAGGCTACAGAGAGCTCTGATGGTGCCACTGCACTCCAATCTGAGTGACAGAGCGAGACCCTGTCTAAAAAATAATAAAAATGGTGTCAAGAAGCTAGGCACAGTGAGTTGTGCCTATAGTCCCAGCTACTCAGGAGGCTGAGGCAAGAGGATCTCTTGAGTCCAGGAGTTCAAGGCTGTAGTGTGCAGTGATCACACCTGTGAATAACCACTGCACTCCAGCCTGGGAAACAAACAAGACCCTATCTCTTAAAAAAAAAACAAGCAAGGGGAGGGGTTGGCATGTGGTTCACGCCTGTAATTCCAACACTTTGGGAGGCCGAAGTGGGAGGATTTCTTGAGGCCAGGAGTTCAAGATAAAGAAAAAAACTTCAATAAAAAATTTTAAAACTTATTAAGAGAATAGATGAGAGGAAATATTCAAGAGAATGGAGGCCAAGAATAGTGGCTTACACCTGTAGTCCCAGCACTTTGGGAGTCCAACATGGGAGGATTGCTTGAGCCCAGGAATTCAAGACCAGCCTGGACAACATCATGAGACCTTCCGCTTGTCTCCACAAAAAATTAGCCAGGCATGGTGGCACATGCCTGAGGTCCCATCTACTCAGGAGGCAGATTTGGGAGGATCACTTGAGCCCAGGAAGCTGAGGCTGCAGTGAGCTGTAATCCCATCACTGCATTCCAGACTGGGAGACAGACAGAGACCCTGTCTCAGAAAAAAAAAAAAAAAAAAAAAGTAGCGAGAATGGAGAAGAGGAAATATTCATACTGATAATGACTGAGAACCTTCCGTATTTAATGAGTGGTGTCACTGAAAAATGTCATAATAGGAAACCCCAAAATTTTGTGTCTCTACTGCAGCAATGAGTAACCTAGCAAAAACTGTCAGAACTAACTTATTAAGAACCCAAATCTAATTAAAAACTTAGAACAGCCAGAGGAGTGCTTAATGAAGGAAGAAGCTGCTGGATTTTGGTAAGAGAGGCCTGTGCACTTTAATTTACCTGCTGGGCATCTCTTACCCCACAGCTTGGCAATGGCTATGAAGACAGCAGCCCAAATTCCTGGCAAAGCCTGCTAGTGACCAGCATAAAGAGCTATTTTCGTGTGTGTATTGTGAGACAAGGTCTTACACTGTCATCCAGGCTGGAGTGCAGTGGTGCAATCGATATCTCATTACATTACAGACTTCATTCTGAAAGAATTGTGGTTGTATGTTTGTTTGGACCTGTCTGATGATTACCTAAGAGATTGGTCCAGGAACTTGCCTTTGTTTCACCTGCCTCAGAACTTTCTCAGGGATGAAGCAGCCTCCCAGGTAGCATTTGTCAAAAACATTTAAAGGGAAATACACTTGCCTCACCCACTTGAGACAAGAGAAAACAGTGAGTCAAGCAGTAGACAGACCAGAAAAGTCTGGGAAGAAAGAGACTGAGAAAGGAGATATATTAGGGAATCTAGAAGACTACACACATTCCCAGGGCTGGACAAATACTCAGAAATGACCTAAGAAGACCCTAAGCTTCCACCTTTGGTCGACCATTAGGCTCTGCACAATCAGGAGGTGAGAACTATGACAGAGTTGTAAACAGCCTGGCCAAATGTTGATAAAGTGCCCCAACACAGAACCAACCTCCAAAGACCAGTAATGTTTTTGTTCATTTGTTTCCAAGCATTTAGGGAAATCTCTGTCAAATCACTAGCTGAGGCCGGGCGCGGTCGCTCACGCCTGTCATCCCAGCACTTTGGGAGGCCGAGGCGGGTGGATCACAAGGTCAGGAGATCGAGACCATCCTGGCTAACACAGTGAAACCCCGTCTCTACTAAAAATACAAAAAATTAGCCGGGCATGGTGGCAGGCACCTGTAATCCCAGCTACTCGGGAGGCTGAGGCAGGTGGATCACTTGAGGTCAGGAGTTTGAAACCAGCCTGGCCAACATGGTGAAGCCCCATTTCTACTAAAAGTATTTAAAACTTAGCTGGGCATGGTGGCGGGTGCTTATAATCCTAGCTACTCAGGAGGCTGAGGCAGGAGAATCCCTTGAACCTGGGAGGTGTAGGTTGCAGTGAGCTGAGATCGTGCCACTGCACTCC
>NW_016821178.1:1340330-1343758 GCF_001698545.2 Rhinopithecus bieti
GAGAGCTGGGCCCTGGCCCTCCCACCGGGGTAAAAGATTGAAACCCCCAACCAAAAAAAAAAAAAAAAAAAAAAAAAAGCTGATGTAGTGTTTTTTTGTTTTGTTTTGTTTTGTTTTTTTGAGACGGAGTCTCACTCTGTCACCAGACTGGAGTGGATCTCAGCTCACTGCAAGCTCCGCTTCCCGGGTTCACACCATTCTCCTGTCTCGGCCCCCCGAGTAGCTGGGACCACAGGCGCCCGCCGCCACGCCTGGCTAATTTTTTGTATTTTTAGTAGAGACGGGGTTTCACCGTGTTAGCCAGGATGGTCTCGATCTCCTGACCTTGGGATCTGCCCACCTCAGCCTCCCAAAGTGCTGGGATTACAGGCGTGAGCCACCGTGCCCAGCCAAAAGCTGACATAGTTTTAATACCAGACTAAACCAATTTTATATATAAAAAAGAAGATCACTACATATAGGAATTTTGAACTTGTGTGTACCTAACAATATAGCCCCAAAATATAAAAGCCAAACATAGACTTAATTATAAGAAAGAATTAACAAATAGTAACCACAGCAGGAGATTTTAACATGTGTCCCTCAGTAATTAACAATTTGATCCACTGACATGTAAAACATAGAACCATACATCCATAATAACAGGCTTTATATTCTTTTTAAGCTCACTTGAAACAATCATAAAAATTATCCTCACATAAGACCACAAAGCCAATATAAATAAATAACAAGGAACTGATAAAATATAGAGTACATTCTCCAATTCAATGAAATACAGTTAGAAATCAGTAACTAAAATGTAACTAAAGCCTTGTATGTTTGGGGGATAAATCTACTGTTTTTCCCTCAGTATATGAGGATTTAGTTATATGTAGTGTTTGCAAATACTACCTGTAAAATGCAGATAATTCAAATTCAAATCTGTATGCTTAGAAAAGAAGAATGAACAGTAACAAATCAAATGTCTATATGAAGAAGATACCAAAACAAAACAAAATAATGAAATTAAGGAAATGCCAAAGATAAGAACTAAAAATTAATGAAATAGGAAACAAAGATTTATAGGGAGGATTAATAAAACTAAAAATCTGGTTATGTGAAAAGACAAAAGTAGACAAACTTCAAGAAAAAGAAAAGTAGGAACAAAGAAAAACAGTACAAAGATCAGGAAGAGATTTTAAAGATCACAAGGGAAGCCAGGTGGATGGCTCATGCCTGTAACAGCAATGTGGGAGGCTGAGGCAGGAAGATCAGTTGAGCCCAGGAGTTCAAGACCATCCTGGGCAACACAGTGGGACCTCATCTCTACAGAAAATAAAAAAAGTAGCTGGGTGTGGTGGCGTGCACTTGTAGTCCTAGCTACTTTGGCTGAGGTGGAAGGATCGCTTGAGTTGGGGAGTCAAGGCTGCAGTGAGACAGTGATTACACCACTGCACTCCAGCCTGGATGACAGAGTAAGACCCTGTCCCCCAACAAACACACACACACAAGGGAAAATAGGTGGGGTTTTTTGTTTTGTTTTGTTTTGTTTTCAGACGGAATCTCGCTCTGTCGCCCAGGCTGGAGTGCAGTGGCACGATCTCAGCTCACTGAAAGCTCCACCTCCCAGGTTCACGCCATTCTCCTGCCTCAGCCTCCCAAGTATCTGGGACTACAGGCACCCACCACCGCGCCCAGCTAATTTTTTTGTGTTTTTAGTAGAGACGGGGTTTCACCATGTTAGCCAGGATGGTCTTGATCTCCTGACCTTGTGATCCGCCCGCCTCAGCCTCCCAAAGGCCTCCAGCCGGAAAATAGCTTTTTATACCAATAAACTAGAAAGTTCAGATAAAATAATTTTCTAGAAAAAAATATCATTTACAAAATTGACTCAAAATAAATAGAAAACAGGTTATAAAAGAATTCATCCATGTTTTCATCTGGCACTTTTATTGTTTCACGTTTTACATTTGATTCATTTGAGTGATTTAGGGATATGATATGAACCATGGTTCCATTTTTATATCCTGATGGCTTTCTAGTTGTTCCACCCTGTCACCTGATTTATTCTTGTATTGAATAGTACGTCTTTTCCGCCATGGATTTGAAATGGCGTATTTGTTAAATGCTAAAAATTCCATATGTAGGGTTTATTTCTAGATTTTATATTCAGTTCTATTTTGTCTCTTTTTTTCTTTTAAAAAGCGTTATAATATGTCCTACTCTCTGCTAGCGCCTTGATCTTAAGACCAGACATTATAAGGAAAGTAAACTATAGGCCTATTGTATTTGAAGATAGCCATAAAAATTCTAAATAAAATATTAGCATAGTGAGGCCGGGCGCGGTGGCTCATGCCTGTAATCCCAGCACTTTGGGAGGCCGAAGCAGGTGGATCACTTGAGGTCAGGAGTTTGAGACCAGCCTGGCCAACATAGTGAAACCCATCTCTACTAAAAATACAAAAAATTAGCTGGGCATGGTGATGGGCATCTGTAATCCCAGCTACTCAGGAGTCTGAAGCAGGAGAATCGCTTGAACCTGGGAGGCAGAGGCTGCAGTGAGCCAAGACAGCACCACTGCACTCCAACCTGGGCAATAAAGCAAGACACCTTTCCAAAAAATAGTAATAATAATAATAATAATAATAATAATAGCATAGTGAATCAAGCAATATATAAGAAAGCAATACATCATTATGAAGCAGCATTGATGCCAGGAATACAAAGATGGTTTTGCCATACATACACACACACATATATAAATTATTATATATAATATACATATTAATATATTTCACTATAATATATTCACATAATATATTTTACTGCTTTACTTAAAGGAAAAAATATATCCTATAAGCTACAGCAAAACCATTTAGTAATATTCAATACCAATTTTTAGAAAACTCTTAGCCAAGTAGGAATAAAGAGAACTTCCTTATCTTGATATAGGTATCAGGGCCAGGCGCGGTGGCTCACGCCTGTAATCCCAGCACTTTGGGAGGCCTGGGCCAGCAGATCACAAGGTCAGGAGATTGACACCATCCTGGCTAACACAGTGAGACCCCATCTCTACTAAAAATACAAAAAAATTAGCCAGGCGTGGTGACAGGCGCTTGTAGTCCCAGCTACTCAGGAGGCGGAGGCAGGAGAATGGCGTGAACCCAGGAAGCGGAGCTTGCAGTGAGCCAAGATTGTGCCACTGCACTCCAGCCTGGGCGACAAAGTGAGACTCCGTCTCAAAAAAAAAAAAAAAAAAAAAATAGGGTTTTCCCAAACCCACACAAACTGTATTTTATGGTGACACTCCAGGAGCATTTCCTTAGAGGTGCGTACTAGCTTCTCTTTTATTCAATATTGTGATGGAGATCTTAGTACAATATGACAAGGAAAACAAAAGGTAATAGAAATTGGGAAGAGAAAAAAATCTTTTTTTTTTATTTTTTTTT
>NW_016821178.1:1344257-1357061 GCF_001698545.2 Rhinopithecus bieti
CGGCCGAGAAAATCTAATGGAATTATCTACACAGAAAATCTAGGAGAATCTACAGTGAAATCACTAGAACTGATTGAGTTCCACAAGGTTACCAGACACAAAAGCAATAGTGTTCCTGAATACCAACAATGAACAATGAGAAATATATGATTTTATTTTTGGCTGGGCGCAGGGGCTCACGCCTGTAATCCCAGCATTTTGGGAGGCCTAGGTGGGTGGATCACTTGAGGTCAGGAGTTTGAGTCCAGCCTGGCCAACATGGTGAATCACCATCTCTACTAAAAAATCCAAAAATTAACCAGGCATGGTGGTGCCTGCCTGTAATCCCAGCTACTCGGGCGGCTGAGGCAAGAAAATCTCTTGAAACCAGGAGGCGGAGGTTGGGATGAGCCGAGATGGAGCCATTGCACTCCAACCTGGGTGACAGAGTGAGACTCTGTCTCAAAAAAAAAAAAAAAAAAAAAAAAAAGCTCTTTAAAAGAAACCACTTAAAACAGCAAGAAAAACTACAAAGTGACTAAGAATAAACCTACTGAAAGATATGTAAGACGCTACATAGAGAATATAAGACTTTATTAATGGATATCAAAGGAAAATGTAAATAGAGAAACATTCCACATTCATAAATATGAAAACTTATTATCATAGATATCAATTCAATTCTGAATTAATCTATAAATTAAATAAAATTTCATCCTAACATGGATCTTTCATGGAACTTTACGGGGTGATTCTAAAATTCTTATGGAGGAAGAAAAAATACTAACAAGGATGGATTCAGCCAACAAGATATGAGATTTACCATAAAGCTTTGGTACTAGCTCAGGGACTGACAAGAAGACTAATGAAATTGTTACAGATTGAATGTTTGTGCCTCCCACTCTGCAAAACCATATGCTGAGGCCCTAACCCCACTGTAGCTGTACTTGAAGATGTGACCTCTAAGGAGGTAATTAAGGTTAAATGAGGTCAGAATATTGGGGCCCTGATCAAATAAGTGTCTTGTTTTTTGCTTGCTGGTTTTGAGACAGAGTTTTGCTTTTGTCACCCAGGCTAGAGTGCAGTGGCACAATCTCAGCTCACTGCAACTTCCACCGCCTGGTTCAAGCATTCTCCTGCCTCAGCCTCCTGAGTAGCTAGGATTACAGGCATGCGCCACTACACCCGGCTAATTTGGTATTTTTACTAGAGACAGCGTTTTGCCATGTTGGCCTAGCTGGTCTTGAACTCCTGACCTCAGGTGATCTGCCTGCCTTGGCCTCCCAAACTGCTATGATTACAGGTGTGAGCCACCACACCCAGCCAGTAAGTAAGTAGCTTTATAAGAAGAGAGCAGAGAATTCTCTCTCCCTCTTGCTCTCTCTCTACACACACACACACGCACACATGCACACACACATACACATGCACACATCAAAGAAAGGCCATGTGAAAACGTAGTGAGAAGAGAGCCATCTGCAAGCCCGGAAGGAAGGGAGCCCTCACCAGAAACTGAATTTCCTGGCACCTTGCTCATGGACTTCAGCCTCCAAAACTGCGAGAAAGTTAATGTCTGTTGTTTAAGCCACCCAGTCTGGGATATTTTATTATGGCATCCTGAGTAGACTAATACAGGAATAGAAAAGAAAACTCAGAAATAGATCTACAAACATATGGCAACTTGGCATATGACGGAGGCAGCATTATAAAACAGTTGAATAGAATATTCAATAAATGTCCCTGGGATTTGTGGAGAGAGAGGAAGGGAGGGAGAGAGACAGACTATGTATCCCATTAAAATTAAAACTTCAACAGAAGACATCATAGGCCAGGTACAGTGGCTCACACCTATAATCCTGACACTTTGGGAGGCCAAGGCGGGAGGATAACTTGAGTCCAGGGCTTGGAGACCAGCCTGGGCAACATAGGGAAACCCTGCCTCTACAAAAACAATTTTTTTTTTTTTTTTTTGAGATGGAGTTTTGCTCTTGTTGCCCAGGCTAGAGTGCAATGGCATGATCTTGGCTCACTGCAACCTCTGCCTCCCAGGTTCAAGAGATTCTTATACCTCAGCCTCCTGAGTAGCTGGGATTACAGGCGTGCGCCACCACACCTGGCTAATTTTGTATTTTTCGTAGAGACGGGGTTTCTCCATGTTGGTCAGGCTGGTCTCGAACTCCCAACCTCAGGTGATCCACCCGCCTTGGCCTCCCAAAGTGCTGGGATTACAGGCGTGAGCCACTGCGCCCAGCTTACAAAAACAATGTTTTTAATTGCACAGTGGCAGGCGCCTGTAGTCCCAGCTGAGGCTGAGGTGGTGAGGATCACTTGAGCCCAGGAGTTCAAGATTGCAGTGCGTGGTAGAAACACCCTGTGTCTCATTTTGTTCATTCCTATAATAGGCTACATCAGTTAAAATTAATAAATCTAGCCGGGCGCGGTGGCTCACGCCTGTAATCCCAGCACTTTAGGAGGCCGAGGCGGGTGGATCACGAGGTCAGGAGATCGAGACCATCCTGGCTAACATGGTGAAACCCCATCTCTACTAAAATACAAAAAATTAGCCAGGTGTGGTGGCAGGCACTTGTAGTCCCAGCTACTCAGGAGGCTGAGGCAGGAGAATGGCGTGAACCCAGGAGGCGGAGCTTGCAGTGAGCCGAGATCACGCCACTGCACTCCAGCCTGGGCGATAGAGCAAGACTCTGTCTCAAAAAAAAAATTAATAAATCTATATTTCTCAATGTGGATAAATCTCAAAAGGCAAAAAGCAAGCATTGAAAGGTAGGATACTTTTATTTAAATATAAAAGTGTATTTTGAAATACACAAAATAGTATACATTGTTTATGAATATATAATATGTAGAAAAGCACAAATTCAGACGGGAAAACTGCACATCAGCTTCCAAAAGTTGGAGGAGGGAGGCATGAGGGACAGGAAGAGGGAAGGAAGCGAGGGGGCTGCAGCTCCATCTGTGAAGTTGGATTTCTTGATTTCAAAGAGGCCTAAAGGGGACATTGGCAAGACGTTAACATCTGTTAAATGTCAGTGGCTCCTGGCCTGGTAGAGATGGGAGTTGGAGGTAGGATGTTCTATTATTTTCTGGGCATTTGAAATGTATCAAAATTCAAAACATTAAAAAAGAAAAGGCCTGAAACAAAGTGGCCAGGGAAGGACAACAGCAGGAAATGGCATTATAGAAACCAAGGGGAATGGCAGGTGTCTTCCAGCGCTGCAGGATCAGCTGCTTCTCACCCCATCCTCTAGCCCCAGGAGAGATGCGGGAGGAAGCCAGCCTGCTATGGCCATGGTTTGGCCAGCTCTGAGAAGTTTGGCAATGCCTTGCCAGTAGCGGGAGGGAAACGAGTATATGGTATGGGGAGGGTGAGACTGAAGTCACAGGGGATGGGCAGGAGGGTTGAGGAAGGAAGAGGTGGTGCCACCTTGCAAGGAGGGAAAGGGGTCTAGGAAGTCAGGCTGAGGGCAGCGGGTTGCAGAGGAAGCTGCCAGGCTCCCAATGAGATGCTAAAGTCCATCAGAGCCAATGCAGCCCACCCAGCCAGAGCGGGAAGCTGGCCCTGGGAGCTGAAAGTCAGTGGTGGGGTCCTTAAGAGGGACATCATGACGTTTTATAGTTGTGTATTTATTTAAATGAGTATTGACTGGGTGCTGTGGCCCAGGCCTATAATCCCAGCACTTTGGGAGGCTGAGGAAGACGGATCGCTTGAGTCCAGGAGTTTGAGACCAGCCTGGATAACATGGTGAAACCCTATCTCTACTAAAAATACAAAAAAAAAAAAAAAAAAAAAAAAAATTAGCTGGGCTTGGTGGCACACGCCCGTAGTGGCAGTCGGAGGTGGGAGAATCACCTGAGCCTGAGGAGGTCGAGGCTGCGGTGAGCAGAAATTGCGCCACCGCACTCCAGCCTGCGTAATCAGAGTAAGACCCTGTCTCAAAAAATAGAAAATAAAAATAATAAATGAGTATTGGTGGGAGGAGACATAGGCAGAAACCAAATGTGTGATTTCACAGAGAGATGGTAGAAGAGGGGGCTGGTGACTTCACAGGCTTCAGCATGAGGGCATTTTAGCATCCTGGAATTTTTAGGTTTCAATTTAAAAAGCCCAGCTGGAGGGCCACAGATATGTCCACCTAGCCCGGTGTGTGTTTATCTTTATGCACACATTTTTAAATCAGGTGGAAGTTTGCAAATCATTCCTTTGGAGGAAGCTAACCAGGGTGCAGTGTTTGTTGCCGGGGCGCTGGCTTTGGCTGAGGCTGACTCACCTCTCCACCTTCAGGACCTCTTCAACGACCTGTTTGCCTGTGCGTTCCTGGTGGGAGCCGTGGTCTTTGCTGTGAGAAGTCGGCAATCCATGCATCTCCACTACTTACTTGCTGTGGTGAGTCTTTCCAGGCTGGGCCGTGCATTTGCTCTGAATTTACCTCTTTTGGAGGATGGGTGTTGTCCTCTGTTTAAGGAAAGGGCTTCTTTATTTTTCACAAAAATCTTGGGATCAAAGTAAAGTTTAAAAGTGAAGTAGGCCGGGCGCAGTGGCTCATGCCTGTAATCCCAGCACTTTGGGAGGCCGAAGCGAGTGGATCACCTGAGGTCAGGAGTTTGTAGAACAGCCTGGCCAACATGGTAAAATACAAAAATACGAAATTTACAAAATTTAGTAGAAAATGTATTTTCTACTAAAAATACAAAAATTAGCTAGGCATGGTGGCGCATGCCTGTAATCCCAGCAACTTGGGAGGCTGAGGCAGGAGAATTGCTTAAATCCAGGAGGCAGAGGTTGAAGTCAGCAGAGATTGTGGCACTGCACTCCAGCCTGGGTGACAGCGAGACTTCGTCTCAAAGGAAAAAAAAGTAAAGTAGACAGATGTTTCCAATGGAGCCACCATTTAAATAAAGATGATGTCCGGGGAGCCAGCCCAGGTTCCTTCCTGTAGCTGCCGACCCCAGAGCAAACAGTCCCACTCTGGCTGGGTTTCAAGACAGAAAAGAAACAGAGATGAGATGGCAGGATGGGGGAGTGGAGAAGGCCGAGGCTGGAGGAGTAGGCACGCTTCTAGCCTCTCGGGGCTGGTTGACATTTGAGGGGACATGGGGGACGTGTGAAACAGCACCCGCTGATGAACGAGAAACCAGGAGGGAAACTTACCACGTTTGGAATGAAAAGCAAAAGTCATGAGGACCCTTTTGTTTTCCAGATCCTTATTGGTGTGGCTGGAGTTTTTGCTTTGATTGATGTGTGTCTTCAAAGAAACCACTTCAGAGGCAAGAGGGCCAAAAAGCATACGCTGGTTGCTCCTCCAGGAAAGGAAAAAGAACCCCAGCAGGGCAAGGGACCAGAACCCGCCAAGCCACCAGAGCCAGCAAAGGGAAAGAAATGACTTGGAGGAGGCTCCTGCTGTCTGAAACAGCAGTGTATTTTACAGCAATACATTTCCACTCTCCTCCTTGTCTTCTTTCTAGAATGGTTTTCTTTTCCATTTTCATTACCACCTTTGCTTGGAAAAGAATGGATTAATGGATTCTAAAAGCCTAAAGTTGATGTAAGCATTATTTTGTTCATTCAGCAAAAGTTACTGATTGGCAGGGTGCAGAGGGTAATGCCAGGGCAGGGCCCAGGAGCCAAGGCTCCTGAAGTGCTCCCAGGCTACTGGGCACCAAGGGCCTGGGGGACCAGAAGTGTAGGTGTTTCCGGCTGGTGACCCCAACCAACTGGCAGGGGGCGGGGGTCAGGGCACCAGGGGCAGAGGAAGACGAGAAACCAGAAAACAAAAGGATCATTTTGTTCACACTGATTATTTAAATTTTACTTTTTAAAAAAAGCATCCAAGCAATTGTTATGAGAAAAATAAATTTGTTGGCCTTCCTTGCAGTTTAGTTTTAGGTTTTTTTGTTTTTGTTTTTGTTTTTTTTTGGTGAGTCAGAGTTTTGCTCTTGTTGCCCAGGCTGGAGTGCAATGACGTGATCTCGGCTTGGCTCACCGCAACCTACACCTCCCAGATTCAAGTAATTCTCCTGCCTCAGCCTCCTTGAATAGCTGGTATTATAAGCACCTACCACCACACCTGGCTAATTTTCTGTATCTCTAGTAGAGACAGGATTTCACCATGTTGGCCAGGCTGGTCTCAAACTCCTGACCTCAGGTGATCCACCCTCCTTGGCCTCCCAGGGTGCTGGGATTACAGGCGTGAGCCACCATGCCCAGCCTGCAACTTAGTATTAATCCTCACTGAGGTTCACTCTGGTGGAGGTGAGGAGGACAGGGGGTGTCAATTCCTCAGAGATCAGGGTCTCCAAGGGTCTGAGTCAGGCTGGCATATGGGCTGAGCAGGGTGGGCACAGGAGAAGCCTAGGGGCTGTTTCCCTCTGGGACCTGCAGTGTCTCCCTCCACTGACGACCTGAGCATAAGTCCTGGAGTCCCCACATGCAGGCCTTGCAGATCTTTCCAACAGAGAAGGCCCTGCTCTCACTGGACAGTCCAGCCACCCTGGCAGGGGAAGGGTTGTCTCCATGACAGGAAAGCCAGGCCCCAAACTGACCCATGAAGAGCTGGAAGGGGGTCTGTAGGAGGAAGTGTGGAGCCCCGAGCGCAGCCTGGGAGACAGGCTGGGAGGGTCCACTGAGCTTTGGGGACAGGATCATGACTTGGGCCAAGGGCATCACTGAAGGCTGTGAGAAGGCCACGTGCTTAGCTGCTGCCTCAAAGATGTGTGGGAGGAAGGAGGGCCCTGCAGGTCCTTCAGGTGGGGAGACGGACAGCCAGCGGCCTCTAGGGGTGAAGACCTGGAACTTGGGGTGGCCCCAGGCTCCTCTACCCTTCAAGTCCACTGTCCCCTCTGTAGCCTCACAGCGCCCCCTGCAGGCCAGGCAGTGTGGGGCACACCTAACTCTTGTAGAGAAAAACTCAAAAAAGCACACTATCCCGCCACATGACCCAGAATTCTTCTCCTATGTATTTAGCCAAGAGGAATAGTATACTAGAATGTTCCTAACAGCCAAAAACTAGAAACAGCCACATGTTCAAAAGGAGGTAAATGTGCTACATTCAGAAAACGGAATGCACTACTCAGCAGTTAAAAAAAAAAAAAAAAAAAACTATGAATACAACAAAACAAGGATGGATTTCACATTATAGAAACATACCAGATGATTCCATTTCTAAGCAGTTCAAAATAGGCAAAATACAGTGAAAGAAAACAGTGGTTGCTTGGGGATTGATTATGTAAACCAAAAAGTATCTGAGACAGGCCACAATTGATTTAGAAGTTTATTTTGGCCAGGTCCAGTGGTTCATGCCTGTAATCTCAGCACTTTGGGAGGCTGAGGTGGGCACAGCACTTGAGCCCAGGAGTTTGAGACCAGCCTGTGCAACATGGCGAAACCCCGTCTTTACTAAAAATACAAAAATTCACTGGGCATGCACACACCTGTAGTCCCAGCTACTCTGGGGGCTGAGGCAGAAGAATCACTTGAACCCGGGAGGTGGAGGTTGCAGTGAGCTGAGATCATGCCACTGCACTCTAGCCTGGGTGACAGAAAGACTCTACCTAAAAAAAAAAAAAAAAAGGTGCCACAGTCAAGGACAATGCCTCAGAAACAGGTCTGTGCCTTTCTCCAAATCATCCAAATGTGATATGAGGGCTTCAATATTTACAGGGGCAAAGCGGGCTGAAAGGGAAAGAGAAAGGTAGAGTCACATTACTGAATCCACAAGTTGCAAGAGAAAAGGAGCAGGTAGGGGAAGAGTGAATGATGTCTTCTTCTGGCACTCAGGGAATTGGCATTTGACATAAGATGAGATGAACACAGAGCAGCTCCCTGTGGGAGTATTTCACCTTTCATCTATAGCTCTCTGCTTAGGAACAAAAGGAAAGGCGGCTTCTTGCATGACTCAGCTCTCAGCTTAATTTGTTTCTTTTGGCACAGTGAATCGGGGTCCCGAGTATTTTATTTTCCTTTCACGTTTCCAAAGAGACATAAGGGAGCTTTTGCGGGTACCAGAAAGATCATCTCTTCCTTGGAGGAGCTGGTCACACAGGTGTACACTTTTGTCAAAACATTCAATAGTATACTTAAGATCTGTGCATTTCATTGTATATAAATTTTACCTAACAATGTAAGCTAAATATGACTTATGCTCAGAATCCTGTGGAAAAGCATCAACTTTCCTAAACGACTTTGGTCACTCCCCTCAACTCCAAGGGTGACACTGTGAGCAGGCAGGATTTCTGCAAATCTCAGGGTATAATGAGCATGAAGTGGGGGCTGGGCTGGGGCTGAGGGAGACTTCCCGTATCATGCTAAGAAGAGGACCCTGGGACAGGGATATGGGCTGTAGGAAGATGCCCCTTCAGAACAAAACTACATCAGGGAAGTACCTGTCTGGAGCGGGGAATGGCCTGGATGTGGGGCATGTCACTTACACATCTGGTTGGAATGCGGATTCAGCAAAAAGCCTAATTAATTAATACAGAATAAAAATAGAAACTGTGTCCTTCAAAGAAAGTGACTCAAAAAGGGCAACCAGCAAACAAGAGTTCTTGGGGTAGGAGTGTGGGAAACTACAACAAAGATTTTAAATTTTTGTTGCTGTTGTTGTTGGGATAGTCTCATTCTGTCGCCCAGGCTGGAGTGCAGTGGCGCCATCTCGGCTCACTGCAACCTCCACCTCCCTGGTTCAAGCGATTGTCCTGCCTCAGCCTCCCAAGTACCTGCGATTACAGGTGCGCACCATCATGTCTGGCTATTTTGTTGTTGTTGTTGTTGTTGTTGTTGTTTTTTGAGACGGAGTCTTGCTCTGTCGCCCAGGCTGGAGTGCAGTGGCCGGATCTCAGCTCACTGCAAGCTCCGCCTCCCGGGTTCACGCCATTCTCCTGCCTCAGCCTCCGGAGTAGCTGGGACTACAGGCGCCCGCCACCTCGCCCGGCTAGTTTTTTGTATTTTAGTAGAGACGAGGTTTCACCGTGTTAGCCAGGATGGTCTCGATCTCCTGACCTCGTTATCCGCCCGCCTCGGCCTCCCAAAGTGCTGGGATTAACAGGCTTGAGCCACTGTGCCCTCCTGTTTTTGTACCTTTTTTAATAGAAATCGGATTTCACCATGTTTTCCAGCTGCTTTCAAACTCCTGACCTCAGTGATCCACTCGCCTCAACCTCCCAAATGCTGCGATTACAGGCATGAGACACCACATCCAGCCAAGATTTTAAAAATTTAACAGAGGGGTCTGAATAATAAATCAGACATAATTTAAGATGCCCAATTCATGATTTGAAAAATAAAAGGAAATCAAGAAAATCAGCAAAAAGGCAGACTTTCTCTTTTGGAAAAAGAAAGGACATAGAGGATAATCTAGGAGGATTTTATCCCACAACCATTCAAAGGAGTCCACAGAGGTGAGAAAATAAGAGAAGAAATAAATAAAAAATATTTCATTAAATTAAAACTAAACCCACCAAGGCAAGGGCGTGCTCACGCCTATAATCCCAGCACTTTGGGAAGCCAAGGCAGGCGGATCGCGCTTGAGCTCAGATTAGAGTCAGGCCTGGACAACTGGAAAACCTGTCGCAACAAAAACAAAAAAAATTAGCCAGGCAGACTGGTGCCACGCCTGTAGCCCAGCTATCCAAGAAGGGTATAGTGGGAAAATCAATCACTTCAGTCTGGGAGGTCCGAGCTGCAGGAACCAAATGCAACACTGCACTCGGGGGACAAAGCCTAGTGACAAAGCAAACCCCTGTTCAAAAAAAAAAAGAAGAAAGGGAAGGAAGGAAGGAGAAAAAGGAAAAAAGAGAGAAGAAGGAAGGAAGAAGAAGAAAGGAAGGAGGAAGGAAGGAAGAAGGAAGGGAGGAAGGAGGAAGGAAGAAGGAAAAAGGGACAAGGAAGGGAGGAGGAAGCCTACCAATGTTGAGTCAGTTTACTGGAAAGCATCCTCACCTCCTACACATTTCCTGGTGAAATATCGTAATCTTAAAAGATTAACAGAAAATCCTCACGCTGACGAAGAGAAGAACACAAGATACACTGACAAGAGAAAAAACCACACATCAGAGGTCCACTCAGGACATTTAGCAAACAATGGAGCTGGGCTGGGCGCGGCGGAGCAAAACGTCCATCTCCAAAAAAAATTTAAACTGAAATTTTAATTTAAATGAAAATTAAGGGCTTTTTAGTACATTTCACATTTTGTTCAACCCCCACTTCCTACAGTTCCAAAACATTTCTATAACTTCATTTCATTTTTTATGGCTGAATAATATTCCATTGTATGGCTGAATCACTTTTTTTTTTTTTTTTTTTTTTTTTTTTTTTTTTGAGACGGTGTCTCACTCTGTCATCCAGGCTGGAGTGCAGTGGCATGATCTCGGCTCACTGCAAGCTCCGCCTCCTGGGTTCACACCATTCTCCTGCCTCAGCCTCCCGAGTAGCTGGGACTATAGGCACCCGCCACCAAACCGGGCTAATTTTTTGTATTTTTAGTAGAGACAAGGTTTCACCATGTTAGCCAGGATGGTCTTGATCTCCTGACCTCATGATCTGCCCGCCTTGGCCTCCCAAAGTGCTGGGATTACAGGCGTGAGCCACCGCGCCCGGCCTCACTTTTTTTTTTAAGAGACAGTGTTTCGCTCTGTTGCCAGGGGGTTTCCTGACCTCAGGTGATCTACCCACCCCAGCCTCCTCAAGTACTGGGATTACAGGTGGGAGCCACTGTGCCTAGCCCGTAATGTTGATATTTTAAAACTTATTGAACTTGTTTTTTGTCCTAACATATGGTCTGTCCTAGAGAATGTTCCACGAGCACTTAAGAAGAGTGTGTATTCTGTTGTTGGGTGGAGTGTTAGGTGGCCTAGTTTCTGTCTTTTAATAGAAAAATGGATTCAGGGCAGGTGTGTGACTCACGCCTGGAATCCCAGCACTTTGAGAGGCCAAGGCGGGCAGATCACAAGGTCAGGAGATTGAGACCATCCTGGCCAACATGGTGAAACCCCATCTCTACTAAAAATATAAAAATTAGCCAGGTGTGTTGGCACACGCCTATAATCCCAGCTACTTGGGAGGCTGAGGCAGGAGAATTGCTTGAACCCAGGAGGCAGAGGTTGCAGTGAGCTGAGATCGTGCCACTGCACCCCAGCCTGGCGACAGAGCCGGACTCCATCTCAAACAAACAAAGGACAACAACAAAAAAGACAGAAACTATCAGATTGTTGAGGTTTTCTAAATCCAACTTCATAATTTGTATAAGAGATACACCTATAACAAAATGACACAAAAAGGTTATAAATGCAACTTTTTTTTTTTTTTTGAGACGGAGTCTCGCTCTGTCACCCAGGCTGGAGTGCAGTGGCCGGATCTCAGTTCACTGCAAGCTCCGCCTCCCGGGTTTACGCCATTCTCCTGCCTCAGCCTCCCGAGTAGCTGGGACTACAGGTGCCGCCACCTCGCCCGGCTAGTTTTCGTACTTTTAGTACAGACGGGGTTTCACCATGTTAGCCAGGATGGTCTCGATCTCCTGACCTCGTGATCCACCCGTCTCGGCCTCCCAAAGTGCTGGGATTACAGGCTTGAGCCACCGCGCCCGGCCAAATGCAACGATTTTTAAAAGCCAGCTCTGAGGAAGATGGAGGAGGCATATCACATTCTCTCTCCTGCTGAAAGCAATGAATGCAACAAAAAGCCTTGGACAGAGTGCATGGAGCAGCTCTCTAGTGCTTCTGAAAAGCAAATAGTAGCAAGTAGTTTGGGGGAAGAGACCAGAATATAAAGTTCCACTTAACCAGCAGTAAATTTCCTGGGGTTTTTGTTTTTCCTTTGGTGTCTCCTGCCTTGGACTCATAGGTAATCCAAATCCAAAACTACATATTGGGTATGGACAGAAAGAGTTCCAAGAGAAACCTTCTATTCCTAGTTTTTATGGAATGAATGTGTCTGCCTCCCAAAAAATCATATGCTGAAGCACTCATCTTTAGTGTGAAAATGGAGTCTCTAAGGAAGTAGTTAAGGTTAAATGAGGGAATAAGGATGGGGCCCTGATCTGATAGAATTAGTGTCCTCATAAGGCAAGACACCAGGGTGTGTTCTCCCCAACCTAATACGGCACAGAGGAAAGACCATGTGAGGAGACAGTGGTACAGTCCATCTGCAAGCTGAGAAGAGGATCCTCACCAGAAACCCAATTTGCTGGCACCTTGATCACGGATATCCAGCCTCCAGAACTGTGAAACAATAACTTTCTATCATTTAAGTGATGCAGTTTGTGGTATTTTGATACAGAAGCCTGAGCTAACGAATACACTAGTCCAAGGAGTAAGAAACAGAGCCCTTACAGATCAGGGAGGAGGGGAAGCCCTGGGTGGGGTGGGGGGAGTGGAAATAGTCTGTTTTTATCATTCTGTCTGGCCCCAGTCCCCAGACAACATCACAATAGCAATGGCAATGATGGCAGCAGTTTAACAAGCAGGAACTTGGCAGGGCACGGTGGCTCACACCTGTATCCCAGCACTTTGGGAGGCTGAGGCAGGCAGATTGCCTGAGCTCAGGAGTTCAAGACCAGTCTGGCCAACATGGTGAAACCCCATCTCTACTAAAAATACAAAAAAACTAGCCGGCCGGGCGCGGTGGCTCAAGCCTGTAATCCCAGCACTTTGGGAGGCCAAGACGGGCGGATCACGAGGTCAGGAGATCGAGACCATCCTGGCTAACACAGTGAAACCCCGTCTCTAATAAAAAAAAAAACAAAAAAAAAAACTAGCCGGGCGAGGTGGCGGGCGCCTGTAGTCCCAGCTACTCGGGAGGCTGAGACAGGAGAATGG
>NW_016821178.1:1357663-1367255 GCF_001698545.2 Rhinopithecus bieti
AAAAAAAAAAAAAAAAAAAAAAAAAGCAGGAACTTGAAGGTCCAAGGCAGGGGAAGCTTTCTCTCTGACCAGAACTGTGAGCCCAAGAGTGTGGGGGGAAATCTCCTTGACTTTTTTCTCTATCTTCTCACTGCTCTCCGCTGAAGGCGTAAGCAATGTCCAGAAGTGTGGAACAGAGTGAAGAAATGAAAGCCCACCCTTTCTAAACAGGGGACCCCTAGGAACTTGAAAGTGTCAGTGAGGCCATGGACAGGAGAGAGCTGAAAGAAGAGATCCCGTCAAGTTGTCCATGAATCCCGGGATCACCCTCAAACTCTGTATGCATGGACTTGATCCTAGACAGCACAGCAAAGTCCTATAGAACTAAACTACAGGGTATACTAGGACTCAGACCCTAGACTGGTCGCTCAGGCACACAAACGACAAATCCAAATAGTACTGCAGAGAAGGGATAGGTCATCTAGCAGACTAAGAATACGGAGGACCTGAACAACACTCGAAGCCATCTAGACCCAACCCAACAGGTGTGCATTGAATACTCCACCCAACAGCAGAATACACATTCTTCTTCTTTTTTTTTTTTTTTTTTTGAGAGGGAGTCTTGCTCTGTCACCCAGGCTGGAGTGCAGTGGCACAATCTCGGCTCACTGCAAGCTCCGCCTCCCAGGTTCACGCCATTCTCCTGCCTCAGCCTCCCGAGTAGCTGGGACTACAGGCGCCTGCCACACCACACCTCGCTAATTTTTTTGTATTTTTAGTGGAGACGGGGTTTCACCGTGTTAGCCAGGATGGTCTCGATCTCCTGACCTTGTGATCCGCCCGCCTCGGCCTCCCAAAGTGCTGGGAGTGAGCCACCGCACCCGGCCTTCTTTTTTATTTTTATTTTATTTGTTTATTTATTTATTGAGATGGAGTCTTGCTCTGTCGCCCAGGCTGGAGTGCAGTGTGTGATCTTGGCTCACTGCAAGCTCTGCCTCCCAAGTTCAAGTGATTCTCCTGCCTCAGCCTTCCTAATAGCTGAGACTACAGGCATCCGCTACCATGCCCGGCTAACTTTTTGTATTTTTAGTAGAGACAGGGTTTCACCGTGTTAGCGAGGATTATCTTAACCTCCTGACCTCGTGATCCACCCACCTCAGCCTCTCAAAGTGCTGGGATTACAGGCATGAGCCACCGTGTCCAGCTCCAAATTCTTCTTAAGTGCACATGGAACATTCTCTAGGACAGACCATATGTTAGGACACAAAACAAGTTCAGTAAGTTTTAAAATATCAACATATCAACTAGGCACAGTGGTTCACACCTGTAATCCCAGCACTTTGGGAGGCCAAGTCGGGTGTTTATCACCTGAGGTCAGGAGTTCGAGACCAGCCTGGCCAACATGGCAAAACCCTGTCTCTACTAAAAATACAAAACTTAGCCAGGCATGGTGGCACGCGCCTGTAATCCCAGCCACTCAGGAGGCTGAGGTATGAGAATCTCTTGAACCCGGGAGGCAGAGGTTGCAGTGAGCCAAGATCATGCCATTGCACTCTAGCCTGGGCAACAAGAGCAAAACTCCATCTCAAAAAACAATCAACATTATACAAAGTATCTTCTCTAGTTACAACAGAATAAAGCTAGTAATGAATAATGGAAGGAAAAGAGCTGCAAAATATACAACAGCAACCTACTAGAAATGCAAGGACAGCCTGGGCGCAGTGGCTCACCCCATAATCCCAGCACTTTGGGAGGTTGAGGCAGGTGGATTGCTTGAGCCCAGGACTCTGAGGCCAGTGTGGGCAACATAGTGAGACCTGGTTGTTCCAAAAAATACAAAAAATTAGGCTGGACACAGTGGCTCACACCTGTAATCCCAGCACTTTGGGAGGCTGAGGCAGGTGGAGGTCAGGAGTTTGAGACCAGCCTGGCCAACCTGGTGAAACCCCGTCTCTACTAAAAATACAGCAATTGTCTGGGCGCGGTGGCTCAAGCCTGTAATCCCAGTACTTTGGGAGGCTGAGACGGGCGGATCACGAGGTCAGGAGATCGAGACCATCCTGGCTAACACGGTGAAACCCCGTCTCTACTAAAAAATACAAAGAACTAGCCGGACGAGGTGGCAGGCGCCTGTAGTCCCAGCTACTCGGGAGGCTGAGGCAGGAGAATGGCGTAAACCTGGGAGGCAGAGCTTGCAGTGAGCTGAGATCCAGCCACTGCACTCCAGACTGGGCAACAGAGCAAGACTCCGTCTCAAAAAAAAAACAAAATACAGCAATTAGCTAGGCACAGTAGTGGGCGCCCGTAATCCCAGCTACTCTGGATGCTGAGGAAGGAGAATCATTTGAACCTAGGCAGCCAAGGTTGCAGTGAGCCGAGATCGCGCCACTGCACTCCAGCCTGGACAACAAAAGAGAAACTCCATCTCAAAACACACACACACACACACACACACACACACAAATTAGCCAGACATGGTGGTGTGTGCCTGTGGTCCAGTAACTCTGGAGGCTGAGGTGGGAGGATCACCTGAGCCTGGGAGTCAAGGCTGCAGTGAACCATGGTTGCACCACTGCACTCCAGCTTGAGCAACAGAGTGCAACCCTGTTTCCACCCCTAAAAAAGAAAGAAATGTAAGGACAGAGTGATAAATCTAAAATTTTAGTTGGCAGCTTCAACATACCTATTTTAATAAGTTAACGTCAAGTAAAAGCAAAAAGTATGCAGAGGGTTTAAATTACACAGTTAGCAAAGTATGTCATAGATATACAGATAAACTTTGTACCCACTAAGAGAGAATATTCAGTCTCCTTTTTTTTTTTTTTTAATTAGTGAGACAGGGTCTCACACTCTCAACCCAGGCTGGAGTGCAGTGGTGCAGTCATAGCTCACTGTAGCCTAGAACTCTTGGACTCAAGCAATCCTCCCACTTCAGCCTCCTGAGTAGCTGGGACCACAGGGGTGCACCACCATGCACAGTTGATTGTTAAAAATGTTTTGTAGAGGCAGGGTCTCCATATGTTGCCCCAGCTGGTCTTGAACTTCTGGACTCAAGCAATCCTCCTGCCTCAGCGTCTCAAAGTGCAGGGATTACAGGCATGAGTCACTGCACCCAGCCTTATGTGTTTAAATACATCAATTTTTAAGGACCAGCAATTCAAAAGAAAAGCATACAAAGGATGTGAACAGTCACTTCTCAGAAAAGGAGATGCAAATGGCTCTTACACATGTGAAAAATGCTTGATCTACTCATAACCAGAGAAATGCAAATTCTCTAATGCAAACTGCCCAGAGAGACCTTGGTGTCGAAATATCATTCTCCAGTGAAAAGAACCAGAACTTTCGGAGGAATGGGTGATTCTAGAGCTGGGATGCAGAGAATACAAAATGAACCTGGAGCATCTTACAGTGTTATAAAATAAGGAAATGGAGAGGGGAAGATGGGGGCCATGTTGAGTACACAGGAGCTCACTTACATACTGAATGAAGTCCCTAATGAAGGGGGCCTAGGGGCCAAATTGAAACAACTTAGCTAACACAATTAAGTATGATGGGTTTTGTTTGTTTGTTTTTGAGACACAGTCATGCTCTGTCACCCAGGCTGGAGTGCAGTGGCATAATCTTGGCTCACTGCAATCTCCTCCTCCCAGGTTCAAGCAATTCTCCTGCCTCAGCCTCCCGAGTAGCTGAGATTACAGGCGCATGCCACCAAGCCCAGCTAATTTTTTTGTATTTTTTAGTAGAGACGGGGTTTCACTATGTTGGCCAGGCTGTTCTCTATGTTGGCCAGGCTATTCTTGAACTCCTGACCTTGTGATCCACCCCCTTTGGCATCTCAAAGTGCTAGGATTACAGGCGTGAGCCACCGCGCCTGGCCAGTATGATGGTTTTTTATAACAAAAGAATTAAATAAACAAATGAAGAAGAAAATAATCTTCCTTACCGGAGGCATGTGGAGGAAATAGAGCCACCCTGCCTTCATTCCATAGCAGACATCTCCTGATGTCATCCTATGTGACAGGATCTGGGCTGGGGCTGGACTATGACAGGCCCCCTCAGGAGCTCACAGTCTGCTGGCAGGACGGAGGTGACATCATGAGTGTGCAGTTATCTTATATACAGGCACACACCCACTTCTCCTCTTTCAGCTTCTCTAGTTGAGTGCCACATTTTGCTCTTTCTCGGTACTCTTTTTGTAAATTGAGATATAAATTACATGAAATAAAATGCACCCATTGTAAGTATACAGTTTGATGTGTTTTGAGGTCCCTGTGTAACTGCCACCCCAATCAAAATAAAGAACATTTCTTAGCACTCCAGGAAGCTTTCTCCTGCCCCCACCTCAGGCAACCACCAATCTAATTTCTGTTACTGTAGCTTACTTTTGCTTGTTCTAGAATTTCATAAAAATGAAATCATGGAGTATGTACCTTTTGAGTCTGGCTTCCTTCCCTCAACTTGCTGTCTGAAGAATGCATCCACATTGCTTTGTTTATCAACGGCTCATTCCTTTTTCTTGCTGAGTAGTATTCCATTGTGTGGATGTACGACAGTTTCTTTATCCCTTCACCTGTTGATGGCCACTTCACCTGTTGACGGACTACTTCACCTGTAGTCCCAGTTACTTGGGAGGCTGAGGCAGGAGAATGGCGTGAACCCGGAAGGTGGAGCTTGCAGTGAGCTGAGATCACGCCACTGCACTCCAGCCTGGGCGACAGAGTGAGACTCCATCTCAAAAAATAAAAAAAAATTAAAAATTAAAAAAAAAAACAAGATTAGGAAACAAAAAGAAGCCAGAAAGAGCCAAACCAGGACTGCACAGGCACAAGTGTCCCAGCTCCCCACATCCTCACCAGCAGCTGGTAGTGCCTCCTTTTGAAGCCATGTCAGTAGTATCTCATTGTGGTTTTAATTTGCATTCCTAGATGTCTCATGATGTTGAGCACCTTTTTACGTGCTTATTGGACATTCATGTATCTCTTTTAGTGAATTGTCTGTTCAAATATTTGGCCCATTAAAAAAATTGGGTTGCTTCTTCTTAAGAATGAGTTGTAGTTCAGAGCCATCACTCTGTGTGTGTGTGTGTGTGTGTGTGTGTGTGTGTGTGTGTGTGTGTGTGTGTTTGAGACGGAGTCTCCCTCTGTCACCTAGGCTGGAGTGCAGTGGCACGATCTCAGCTCACTGCAAGCTCAGCCTCCCAGGTTCAAGTAATTCTCCTGCCTTAGCCTCCTGAGTAGCTAGAACTACAGGGGGCACGTCACCACACCTGGCTAGTTTTTTGTGTTTTTAGTAAAGATGGGGTTTCACCATGTTGGCCAGGCTGGTCTCTAACTCCTGACCTCAGGAGATCAACCTGCCTCGGCCTCCCAAAGTGCTGGGATTACAGGTGTGAGCCACTGTGCCCAGCCCAGGGCCATGTTTTTAATAACACCAAAGGGAACCAGATTTCTCTCTGTTAGAACCCTCACCTGGCCTCCTCCTAGGGAATTGTCAGTAAAATCTAAACACCAGGTTCTGGTCCTTCACAGTCTAGCCCTGCCCCTTCTCTGACCAGCTCCCCCCATCCCCCCCTCCCGCCACACACCTTGGCTCAGTCCTTTCTTTGACACTCCCTGCCTGGCTGTCCTCTCAACCAGCCAGACATTGGTTATCTATTACCAGGAATACCTTATTCAGGATTCTCTGGATATGTTTAGTGTTTATTTCACCACCACCACCAGTAGCAGCGGAAAAAGCTGGAGCCTTGGTGTACCCTAGGCTGTTGGATGAATAAATGAATGTCAAGAAAGGCTTCTCTGAGGAAGCAGTACTGCATTACAGTCACTGAAGAATAAGGAGGAGTTAATTAGAGAAGAAGGTGGAGAAGCATTCTGGGTAGAGGGGTCAGCATGGACAATGGCTCTGTGGCATGGTTTGTTCCAGGAACTGCAAGAGGTCCATGGGAGAGGTAGGGGAGGGAAGAACAGCAAGGGGTTATGTTTTCCTTCTATACCAAGACCCTGTGCAGGATGGGAAGCTCCCAAGGTTTTGTGTGTGTGTGTGTGTGCGTGTGTGTGTGTGTGTGTGTGTGTTTATCTTTGTGGGGAGGAAATGGAAGTGTTACAGGATCTCTGGGGTGTTAATTTTCTGGTTGGAAACCTCTGTGGCCAGTGTGGCACCTTTGCCTGAGTTCTTGTCTTGGAACCAGGAAGAATGAGGTACACAGACAAGTGGAGGGAGAACAAGTCAACAAGGAGGTTTACGGAGTGCTAGAAAGCTCAGAGGAGACCCACAGTGGGTAGCTCTTCTCTGTAGGGAGGTCATCCCATTGAGTGTTCAGCTCTCAGCAGAGAGGAGCCCTAGAGAGTGTGGCTCCTCTCTGTAGCTGGTCCTCCCAACCTCTGCTCAGCTTTGGCTGAGTCTGGGGCTTTTATGGGCCTCAGAGTGGAGGAAGTGTGAGCCCAGTTGATCTATGGGCAGCCATGGGTGGGCCAGAAAAGGCAGTACAAGTTCCCACTCTGGTTGGTCGGACTGGCAACCTGGACCCCAGCCTTCAGGCGCCTGGCCTGAAGGTGGGGCCTCACTGGGACCCGCCCCCTTCCAACCAGAAATCTATCTGCCTCTTGCTGCCATTCATGAAGCCCAGGCTTGCTCCGACTTTGCTCCCAGATCAAAGCAGGTGTCCAAAGCAGGAAGAAGCCAGGCAGCAGCAGAAGGCACTTCTGAGCCTGGGAGAGGAGGTGAGGGCCTTACTGGGCCCCTAAGAGTACAAGGATGCCTGAGCCTGCAGCTGTGGTTTGGGCGGCTGCAGCTGTGGGAAGAGGGGGCCTGGGGGCTCCTGTCTGCCCCATGGAGGAGGCCCCAGTCTGCAGCTGCGGTTTGGGTAGCTGCAGCTGCACCTGGGAGGGCAGGGCTCCTGCCTGCTCCATGGAGTGTGTAGCCCAGGCCATGCCTCCCTGCTGAGACTGGGTAATGACAGCAGCAGGTTGTCTGGAGCCATGGCTGCCATCAGAAGTGACCAATGACTGGTGATTGTCATGAGTGGTACAAGGTCAAGAGATAACCAGGTCTGGCCAGGGGTGGTAGCTCACACCTGTAATCCCAAACCTTTGGGAGGCCAAGGCAGGCAGATTGCTGGAGGCCAGGAGTTCAAGACCAGCCTGACCAACATGGCGAAACTCTGTCTCTACTAAAAATACAAAAATTAACTGGCTATGGTGGCACAGGTCTGTAATCCCAGCTACTTGGGAGACTGAGGCACAAGAATCGCTTGAATCTGGGAGGCAGAGGTTGCAATTGCAATGAGCCAAGATCATGCCACTGCACTCCAGCCTGGGTGACAGAGTGAGACTCTGTCTCAAGAAAGAAAAAATAGGTAACTAGGTCCACACATGTTTGTGTCTTTCTACAATGTCAGATTTTTATTCACCCTATACCCAAGGGTAAAAAAACAAAAGCCACGAGGTATCCCAAGGAGCCAATTTGCTGCTGCTGCTGCTGCTTTTTTTTTTTTTTTTTTTTTCCATACAAAATCTCACTCTGTCACCCAGGCTGGAGTGCAGCTGGAGTGCAGTGGCGCGATCTCAGCTCACTGCAAGCTCTGACTTCTGGGTTCAAGCAATTCTTATGCCTCACCCTTCCAAGTAGCTGGGGTTACAGGCCTGTGCCACCATGCCCAGCTAATTTTTGTATTTTTAGTGAAGATGGGTTTTCACCATGTTGGCCAAGCTGGTCTCAAACTCCTAACCTCAGGTGGTCTGCCTGCTTCAGCCTCCCAAAATGCTGGAATTATAGGCAAGGGCCACCATGCCCAGACCCAAGGAGCCAATTTTCCTTAGTACTTCCTGTTCACTCAGTAGTGAGCACACGGGCTCAAGCCACTCCACATGTCAGTCAATATTGCAAACCATACCTAATAGTATACTTAATCCACAAGTACATGTTATCGATTAAACATTCCACAACAAACAAAGTAGCATTTAACATCAAGAGAAAAAGATAGGAGACATGGTTAAGGAACCAGCCCCAGGGGAAGGAAGAAGACAAAAGGAATTCTAGTCTGGGCTTGAGGGTCTTGCAGAGTCTTTGAGGGGCAGAGCCTTGGGAGGCAGATGCAGAGTTCTTATCAAGTATGGCAGTGGAATGGTTGTCAGTTAAGGCTGCTGGGCTGCTGTTTTGTAGTCACAGAGTGCTCTGGTAAGAAATGATAGTGGAACAGTGTGCTTCTTTGTGTCCTTATCTGATTGGATGCAGTCTTTATTTGTTTATTTATTTATTGAGATGGAGTCTTGTTCTGTCGCCCAGGCTGGAGTGCAGTGGTGTGATTTCGGCTCACTGCAACCTATGCCTCCTGGGTTCAAGCGATTCTTGTGCCTCAGCCTCCCGCGTAGCTGAGATTACAGGCATGTGCCACCACGCCCAGCTAATTTTTGTATTTATAGTAGAGATGAGGTTTCACTGTATTGGCCAGGCTGGTCTCGAACTCCTGACCTCGTGATCCACCCACCTCAGCCTCCCAACGTGCTGGGATTACAGGCATGAGCCACAGCACCTGACCTTCTATTTTTTATTAAACAAAACATCTTGTCCTTGTTGGCAAAGCACCCTATGAAATATAAAATGAAGTCTTTTTCTAAGATGGAGTTAGTTATATCAAGGGTGCGCAGTAATGTGCTATAAGCTCTCTCCCGACTGCTGAGAGAGAAAACCTAAAGGCCTCTTAAAGACACCATCACAGCAGTTCAGCAGGTAGCGGGCAGGAATGGTTTCCAATCTAGTGTTGGTGAGAAGTAGACAGAGATCAGAGAAAGCTATAGGAGGTGAAAGTGGGAGGACCTTGGTTACCGACTGCCAGTGAGGAGGGACAAGGACAACCAGCAGGTCTCCGCTAGTCGGGTGGAAGGAAAGGAGGAGGCAGTGCCCTTCACAGAGGCACAGGAAGCTGGGTCTTGATCACGCTGAACTCCAGACACTCTCCAGACGTGCACGCATGAGTGTGGAGCGCGCGCGCGCGTGTGTGTGTGTGTGTATGTGAGAGAGAGAGAGAGAGAGATGTGTTGGGGTTGGGGGACTGCAGGTCAGGAAGTCCTGCAGATGTGCGTGCCTGTGTGTGTGTGCGTGTGTGTGTCTGTGTGTGTGCCTGGAGCTGCCCTTGCAGGTCTGAGAGTCCTCCAAGAATGGGTTGGGGGAGGCGGGTGCAGGACCAAGGCCTGGAACAGCCAACAAAGAGGCCCTGGAGGAGGGTGGGGCTGGCCGAGGACTGGAGGGGTGGTCAAGGAAGTCGCAAGAAAACTCCGGCCCCCAAGAAAGAGAGAGGACATGGGGTGCGGAGCTGACATCACGGCCGGGGTCTTTGCTGTTTAGACGCCTGGGTTCCCGGATTCCAGACACGCGCGCACGGGCAGGAAGTTAGACCAGAGACAGCGAGTATAGACAGCCCTTGTGGATAGGGGCAGACGGGTGGGAGCTACGAATGGGTGCTGCGGCGGTGATCGTGAGGCCTCCAGCGGCCCGAACCAGGATGAGGGAGAAGGCGGAGTCTGCGGAGGCCCCAGACCCAGGCGCGGGGGGGTCGGACCCAGCATCCCCCGCCGCTGGGGTCCGAGGGGGAGGGGCGGGCCGGAGGAGCGGGTGG
>NW_016821178.1:1367514-1395745 GCF_001698545.2 Rhinopithecus bieti
GAGCCCCGGCCGTGCCGCCGCCGCTGCCATGTGGCCCCCAGACCCCGACCCCGACCCGGACCCCGAGCCCGCCGGCGGCTCCCGTCCCGGCCCCGCTGTCCCCGGGCTCCGCGCCCTGCTGCCGGCGCGCGCTTTCCTCTGCTCTCTCAAAGGCCGCCTCCTGCTGGCGGAGTCGGTGAGTGCGGCGGGACCCTCGGCCGCCCGGCTTAGACTGCGGGGCTCCTTTCGGAGGAGGACGTCGGGGCGCGGGTGGGGTCCGGGGGCGGCCGCTGTGCTCCGATACACCCCTCCCCGCGCCGCCTCGGCCGACTTCTCTCGGGCGCCCGGCGAAGTTGGGCCGAGGTCCCCAAACTTTGGACGGCGGGGCGGGCCCAGAGCCCAGGCCATCTGCGGTGCTGTCCCCGCGAATCCAGAGCTGGGGGCCGTGGGAAGCGGGCGGGGCCCGGGTAGGTGGGTCCCGCTGTGTGACCCGGGCGCCCCCGCCCTCTCTGGGCCCCGGGGACTCGGGCCGCTCGGACCTCCTGGACTCCCGGGCCGCGGCGGGTTCCGCTTTCCTGCGCGCGGGGAGGGCGGGCCGGGGCCTGGACATGCGGGGCGGAGGCGGGGCCGAGTGGGCGGGGGCCGTGCGGAGCGGGAGGGACCCCCCCCACCCCTGGGACTGGGTGAGGTGGCCCCGCGGTGACTTCATCGCCCTCCTCCCCTCTGCGGCCGGGCTCCTTCCTACTCCGCGCTCGTCCCTACCCTGGCCGGTGGGGATTCTTTGTCCTCTGGACACCGTAGGCGCCCGCACTGTTCTCCGTGGGGTGGTGGTGGCGCTGGGCCGCCGGGGTTGGTGAGGGAGAGGCCGGACCAGAGGCAGGGGGATGCGCACGGCGGCGGCCACTTGTTGCTTAGATCCCAGCGACTTGGCCCTTCCTCCCCTCGTCCCCACTTTACAGATGAGAGCGCTCAGGCGCCTAATTTGACAGGTAGCTCAACTGAGGGGCCCAGTGAGAGCGGCTGGGAGAGTGGGGGCAGGAAGAAGGGGGATTCTGCTCCGGAACCTCTCTCTGGTCGCTCAGGGCAGAGGGCAGAAGGTGGTCCTGAGCCTCTCCCGCGGTCAGCCCAGAGGCCACCTGCCCAGCGCCCGAGACACCAAGTCCACACTCCGAGCCCACACTCCCAGCCCCACCCAGGAGACCACTGGGAGCCACTTGAGGGGAGAAGCCTCGAATCCACCGTCCCCTGAGGGACTTGAACCGCCCCCCATCCCCACCCAGGACCACCTCATGGGGGGAGGCATATGCCCAGCAGGAGCATAGAGGCCACCCTGGGCCCAGCAGATGTCAGGAATCCAGGTCAGGGAGGATAAGGAAGGGTGAATGGTCGGCACTCAGGGTTCACAGGAGCTGCTGAGGGCACTCCTGCCTCCCTAGTCCCCTCACTTCCACCCCCAGGCCAAGCAAGTGCAGAGGCTGACATGGACAGAAACAGAGAGAGGAAGTGGCCCCAGAAATCGTGGGATGAGAAAACAGGAATTGAGAGGGGAATCCCCAGAATTAGGCTTTGGGGCCTGGGCATAGGAGACAGGAAGGGGAGGGCCAGGGCTGGGTCGGTCCCACGGAAGGCCTTTCTGGGAGGCCCCAGCAGCCTCCCAGCCCTTGTCTATGCCTTAGTCTATCTGTCCAAAGGGGGCTCAGCTGCATCCGAGGCCATCTGCAGAGCGAATGGGGGTGCCCTGGGAACCCCCTGGGATCCCTGCAGTTTGTCTGAAGCAGCCACAGTGCTTCCTGTGAGGCATCTGGGTGTCCCCATGGGGCCTCCTGCACCCACTAGAAGCTACTCAGCCATGGACGTGTTCAAACGCAGCCACAGTGACAGAAACCAGGACAGATGGCCTCCCCAACACCCACAGGGCCAAGTTGCTTAAGAACTCTGTCTGGGACGGGTGCGGTGGCTCACGCCTGTAATCCCGACACTTTAGGAGGCCGAGGTGGGTGGATCACCTGAGGTCAGGAATTCGAGACCAGCCTGGCTAGCATGGTGAAACCCTGTCTCTACTAAAAATACAAAAATTAGCTGGGTATGGTGGCGGTCGCCTGTAATCCCAGCTACTCCGGAAGGCTGAGGCAGAAGAATCGCTTAAACCCAGGAGGTGGAGGTTGCAGTGAACTGAGATTGTGCCACTGCACTCCAGCCTGGGAGACAGAGGAAGACTCCATCTTGAGGGCAGTGGGAGGTGGGTAAGAGAACTCTATCTGGGGGGTCAGCCAGCCCTGGGTTCAAATTCTAGTAGCCTCTGATTAGCCATGTAACAGAGTCTTCTCATCTGTAAAGTGGGGCTGTGCTCATGGGTGGATGTGAGGGTCAGAGGAGACGCCCGTGAGCCTCAGGGCACCAGGCAGTGTGGAGCCCCAGGCTGGCCAAGAGGTCACCTTGGCCTGCTCTGCAGTGCACCTAAGCTGCAGGACTTACCAGGGCTTGACATCCTCCTGCATCAGCTCTTCGCACCTACAGAGTTGTGGGCAAGACCGCAGTGAACATTTATTGATTCTTATAGTTCAAGTACAGCCGGCCCTGTGTGAATAAGGCAGCAGGGCCTGAGGTCAGTGCCAACGCACCCTCTCTTGGATGTTCCTTTCTTCTTATTATGAAAATCTGCAAATACATTAAAATGCTAAAAGATTTTTTTGCTTTATCTGTCCATCAATCCATTTTATCTTTTAACACAAAATAAATTGCAGACATCAGGACATTTCAACTCTGAACACTTCAGCATGCATATCATTAACTAAGGTTCAAGATTTGTTTTTTGTTTTCAAGGTGAAATTTACATTCAGTGACAAGCCCACGTCTTCGGTGTTGGGTGTTACTTTTTGGAAACTGGTTCCTAACTTTGATTTCCCTCCACAGGGCAGAGTGGAGTGGATGTGCTTGGGAGGCTGGAGCTTTCTGACTCGGTCCTGGCAGGGAGCTGGGGTGGGGTGAGGTGAGGACTTAGGGCCATGCCCAGGACTGGGAGGCAGCATAGGTGTGGGCCTGGGCCATGCTGGGGTTCTTTTTTTTCAGCAGGGGTGGCGGACAGGGTCTCTCACTCTCTCACCCAGGATGGAGTGCAGTGGCCTGATCACAGTTCACTGCAGCCTTGACCTCCCTGGGCTCAGGTGATGCTCCCACCTCAACCTCCCCAGTAGCTGGTATTACAGGCACACACCACCACGCCCAGCTAATTTTTGTATATTTTGCAGAGATGAGGTTTTGCCATGTTACCCAAGTGGGGGTCAAATTTCTGGGCTCAAGCAATCCACCTGCCTTGGCCTCCCAAAGTGCTGAGATTACAGGCGTGAGCCACTGCGCTTGGCCTGGGATTCTAATCTGGCTCTGCCACTTCCCAGCTGTGGGACTGTGAGCAGTTGGCTTCCCCTGCTGGAGCCTCCTCTATCCTGACCACAGGGCCTGGCTCAGAGGAGCACTGGACAAGGAGCATGAAAAGGCTCTGACTTCACCTCAAACTCCTTCCCTGCAGGGTCTCTCGTTCATCACTTTTATCTGCTATGTGGCATCCTCAGCATCTGCCTTCCTCACAGCACCTCTACTGGAGTTCCTGCTGGCCTTGTTCTTCCTCTTTGCTGATGCCATGCAGCTGAATGACAAGTGGCAGGGCTTGTGCTGGCCCATGATGGTGAGGACAGGGGCCCCAGGAGGGAGGGGTACCCTGCACAGAGCAGCCAAATGAGGAGTCTGGAGTCGTGCACTTGGGCCCTTATCCTTTCTCCAGTGTGCTGAAGTTTGCAATTGGTTAGAACTGGATGGAGAGACCAAGCTTCAGATCATCCCAGCTCCACTCCTCAGCAGCCCTGTGATCTGAAGTGGGCTGTGGTGCTTCTAGAGCAGGTCTTTGAGACAGGGAACCCGGAGAGGGGTCTCTGGCCACCAGGTGGCGCTAGTGCTCCCCATGGGTCTTGCAGGAATGAGCTGCCACCACAGGAATTCAAGCCATTTCCACGCGGGCAGGACAGGTTAACTGAGGACTTGCAGGGCTTACCCAGACCTCAGCCATTGGCAACCCTCACCTCGTTTTAGCACCTGTGAGGGCCCAGACCCCAGTGGACTTCGCTGAAGAGAAAGGGCAGCAAAGGCTGGACTTTAACCCTTGTCTCTTGACTTCATATCCAGCATCTGCTGCCTCAGGAGGGCTGCACCTCCCAAGTGTCCCCATCTTAGGGACAGGTCAGCAGAAACTGTGATCCATAAATGGATCGGCCACAAGAGTGTGGCAAAGCCGAGGCGCAGAAACAGATCTCCCCATTGGAGAACAGGAAGGGAGCAGGTGGGGGTGTTTCCAACTTCTGCTTCTACCACGTCACAGGGCAGGCTGCAGCCTGATCCACAGTTTTTTGTCCACAGCTTAGGACAGCAGCCCCGCTGGACCTGGGATAGGGCAGTGTCAGCTGCTGGCAGGGCAGCAGAGGCACCTGGGGGGTGGGACAAGGGCCTAGGCACGTGGGTAGGGCCAGGATGGGGTAGGAGCCCTCAGGTGCTAGGCCTGGGGCTGGGAACAAGAACAGGCTGCCAGGCCTCCTCCCCATGCTGTGCTCAGCTCCAGGGGCTCAAGGCAGCATGATGGTGTCCCTCTCTCCCCAGGACTTCCTGCGCTGTGTCACCGCAGCCCTCATCTACTTTGCCATCTCCATCACGGCCGTCGCCAAGTACTCGGATGGGGCTTCCAAAGCCGCTGGGGTGAGCAGCCGCCCTACCCCTCCGGAAACTGCAGATGACACTCTAGCTGCTCACTTAGGGTGGGACCTGGGGCAGAGCCTTTCCCTGCTGGGGCCCCCCTGGGGTCTCATGTGGGTCCCGATGATGATTCCAAAGTCCTCTCATTAGAGATTGACTCTACCCAGAGTTTTGAAAGGCTGTTTGTCAAACCAAGTTCACAGCTCATTTTCCCACTTCTGTTACTCAGAGGGGTCTGTGCCTGTCACTCGGGCTGTCTGTCCAAGCAGGTCTGAAATGGGCCACAAGGCTGGGGCAGCCCTCCCGGAGCAGGGAGTCAGCCCTGTGATACGTCCCATCCACCCTGTCCACAGGTGTTTGGCTTCTTTGCTACCATCGTGTTTGCAATTGATTTCTACCTGATCTTTAACGACGTGGCCAAATTCCTCAAACAAGGGGACTCTGCAGATGAGACCACAGCCCACAAGACAGAAGGTGAGCGGCCGGCCTAAACACCCCAGCAGTGCTGCAACAGGGGCCTGTCCTCCCTTGGGGATGGCCGGCTAGTTTGAGGCTGGGGTGGGATCATTTCCTCTCTCCCCATGGCAGTGTTTTTACAGCCCATTCTCACCTACTCTCATGCAGCACTGATCCAAAGCCAGTTTCATTCCCCTTGTGCCCCCTCACCCCAGCCTTTTTAGGAAGGGCAAGCAGTGGGCATGGCTGAGCCAAGTCTCCCTGGACGACCCCCCTGGGCAGCCAGTCATTCTCAGGGCAGCCAGTCATTCTCAGGGCACCTGTCCACCTGGGATCCAGAGTGGCCACCCCCCCAACCCAGCCCCTCTGCTGTCTTACCCATCCAAGCCTGTCCTGGGGAGCTCCGAGGCCAGAGAGCAGTCAGACCCAGAAACCATGGCAAGGGACACATGATGTGTCCCATACCAGGGGAGGGGCCAGATGCGACAGCAATGACAACAGTAAAAGAAGGGCCGATAGAGGTAGGGATACAGTAGCTGAAAGCAGGCCCACACTGAGTGCCAGCCAGCCCGAGGCTCCAGAGGGGCCGCTAGAGCTGGGCCTTGATGGATGGTGGTAGAGGAGTACGCAGGCACAAGAGAGCAGGCTGGTGCGGGAAGAAGACTGAAGGCAGGGACAGCAGGCGCTTCTGCCCGGGAGATGCTTCTCTGGACCAGGCAGATGTGCCCCTGGGCTGGCAGTGCCTGTGGCTGGGCAGGTAGACAAGGGCAGCTCTGGAAGGGCCTGCAGGCCCCACCCTGTGGTTGGGATCTTCCCCAGGCAGAACCAGGCTTAAGAGACACTAGTTTCCTAATAGCCAGGTGCTGGGGCCATGGGGATTTGTGAATCCCAGAAACTGTCCTTTTGCTCAAAATGAATGCCACTCATCCCATTCCGTCCCTTGGCAAATACTAGGTTAGAGCTCCCAGGCGGTTTCCTCAGGCTCTGCAGCCTGCTCCCAGCACAGCAAGTGATCCCAGCCAGCCAGCCCAGGGAACAATTAGTAAACGTCAGTGGAAACTTGGGAGGTTTTCGTTTTTTTTTTTCTTTTTTTACTATTTGAAGAGTTTCACATATGTAACAATTATTTTGCTGTAAAATTATTCCTGACTTATATGTTAGAATTGAATGTAGCGGCCAAGCACAGTGGCTCACGCCTGTAATCTCAACACTTTGGGAGGCCGAGGTGGGTGGATCACTTGAGGTCAGGAGTTTGAGACCAGCCTGGCCAACATGGTGAAACCCCATCTCTACTAAAAATACAAAAATTAGCCGGGCATGGTGGCGCCCACCTGTAATCCCAGCTACTTGGGAGGTTGAGGCAGGATAATTGCCTGATTTTGGGAGGCGGAGGTTGCAGTGACTTGAGATCACAACATTGCACTCCAGCCTGGGCAACACAGCGAGACTCCGTCTCGGGGGGAAAACAAAAAATTGAATATAGCAAAACCCACAAAATCTGAGGAGTGCAGCCCAGGAAGAGGAGTAAGGGGCAGAGCTGGGGTTTAGGGACTAGGCTGCCCACACCCAAGCCCTGGGCCCGGCCATGAGCCAGCGACAGTGCGGGGACTGACTGGGGTTCTGAGAGACAGAGGCTGGCCAGGGAGGGGATGAGCATCAGGAAGAAGCAACCAGCACTGGGGCAGAGTAGGGGGTTAGTGACTCTGGTGCTTTTCCTTCTGGGGTGGAGGTTCCAGAAGGTTCTACAGAGCTCCCTTCAGTATTGGGATTTCAGGAACCCTCGAGGCACACCTCATAGGCCGGCCCTTACCATTATAAAATTGTTTCTGATTACAATATTAAACAAGGATTGGGAAAGGGGATTGAAGATATAAAATGGCTAAAAAGAGGCTTGCTGATTTTCCAGTATATTTTAGTTTTGGGGACAAGAAAATGGTCATCCTTACCTTGTCCTGCTGAACCAGGGGGTGGGGATAGAGCTGGGATGCAGAGGTACAGCCCTGACCCGCCCAGCTGAGAACAGCCCAGGGAGACTCGGGAGGGGCTGCGCCTGAGGAAGGGGCACCTGGGCTTCAGTCTTGGGCTGGAAACACCCCCACCTGCACCCGTACCCACACCCTGGAGGTGCAAGTGGCTGCTGTGGCTAGGCGCAGTGGCTCACGCCTGTTACCCCAGCACTTTGGGAGGCCAAGGCAGATAGATCACCTGAGTTCAGGAGGTCAAGACCAGCCTGACCAATATGGTGAAACCCCATCTCTACTAATAATACAAAAATTAGCCGGGCATGGTGGCACACGCTTATAATCCCAGCTACCAGAGGCTGAAGCAGGAGAATCGCTTGAACCCGGGACGGTAGAAGTTGCAGTGAGCCGAGATCGCGCCATTGCACTCCAGCCTGGGTGATGAGCGAGACTCCATCTCAAAAAAAAAAAAAAAAACAAGAGAAAGTGGCTGCTGCCTCAGGAAAGCCTCAGGCCTGGGGCCTACCCTGATGCCAGCGATCACTGCGAAGGGTAGCGTCAGCTGTGAGTGCCCTGCACCCAGGCTCCTGCCAGCAACCCAGCTGTGCTTCCCCAGAGACCATTCCCGGGCACCACTGCCCTGAGCCTCCTGCCAAGCATCCTCTCTGCTTTCCTTTCAGAAGAGAATTCCGACTCGGACTCTGACTGAAGGCCTGGCGGGTGCCCTGGCAACCTGAGCCACACAGGCCTCCACTCCTGCGCCTCACAGGGGACGCTGGTGTTGGAGGGGAAGCCTGGACTTCTGAGTTGCAGAGGGGGCTGCGGACACAGCAGGCCCCCCACAGCTTCAGGTTCTGCCTGAGCCCAGCCTACCAGGCTTGCCCCTCAGCTCAGCACTGTTGACCATGCTGCGTGTGAGGGCATCTTGGGTGTCCCACCCCTTCTCCCCATTTCTGTCCCACAGGCCTTCAGCCCTTTAACCTCTCTGCCAAAAACCAGCACAAGGAGACAAAGCAGAGCCTTGTCTCCACCTGGGCAGCAGGCGTTCCATGCTGCTAGGTGGTGGGGGTTGGGGGTCTTCTGTTTCACTAACAGGAACAAAGACAGAAACCGTGACAGGGCTGCCCCGCCAGGCCCCGCTGGGTTTGTCTGCACTTGGTGCTCCTGCCCACGCCAGGCACTTTGGTGACAATGACCCTTCCAAGAATCTTTGGTTCAAGGAGCACTAGTTCCCTCTTCATTCCTGAAGCAGGGAGAAACTGACCTTTGCCTTGTCGCTCAGGAGAGTGGGGCTCGGCACCCATAACCGACACCTCCCACCCTTGGAAACCATGTTTTCTGAGGGTGAGATGACCATTCTGGGTCTAAGACTGTTTCAAAGAAGAGCTCATAGACTGAACTGGTCCAGAAGACAGAGGGTACAACAGTGACGTCACAGTGACAGTGTCACGGGGAGCTGGGCGGGCCCAGCCAAACCCTTCTTATTCCTAGAGCCCAGGCAGCAGGCAGGAGTTCCTGGACCCTCAGGACAGTGAACTTCCAGACCCCAGGGCAGGTCTATGGGCCACTGCGGGAGATGAGACTAGCCTTCTGTGTTCACCTAACGACTTATACTGTGTATCTGTCTTTGATGGAATTTTGTAACTTTTTATATATTTTTTTTATACAAAAGCAGCTTCTTAACAGATGGCATTTTCTGTGACTCTAGGCCTCACAAAAGAGCCAGAGTTCTGGACCCATGTTTGGAGCATCTGTAGCCTTATTCTCTTGCATGTGAATCTCTTACCCTGAAAAAAAGCCATAATGAATTAAGCCAGACTGACCACTTGCTTGGAGTGTGTGTTTGAAAAAACTGGAGCAATACTGTTGGGTATCATGTCAGGCTTCAGTACAAGCTGGTAACGCCAGTGTGGATCCTGTCAGCTTTCAGTTTTAGCAAAAATATACATGAAATCTGACTACCATTTAATCCTTTATTTCAGTGGTCCCTAACCTTTTTGGCACCAGGGACCAGTTTTGTGGAAGACAGTTTTTCCACGGACTGGGGATTGGCAGGGGTAGGTTGGGGTGAGGGTGGGAGGGGATGGTTTCAGGATCAAACGGTTCCATCTCACATCATCAGGCATTAGATGCTCATAAGGAGCACACAACCCTAGATCCACAGCATGCAGAGTTTACAATAGGATTCGTGTTCCTATGAGAACCTAATCCCACTGCCGAGCTGACAGGAGGTGGAACTCAGTTGCTTGCCACTCACCTCCTGCTATGCGGCCTGGCTCCTAACAGGCCCCATGGTACCAGTCCACTGCCCAGGGGTTGGGGACCCTGGCTCTAGTTCTCACACTATCCTGTTTTACAAACAAAAAAACTAAGACAAAGGTCGGGTAAGTGGCCCAGGGCCCTCTCACTTACACATCAGGATAGTGTCTCACAGCAGCCTCAGGCAGTGGGAACCCTGGGGCTCTCTAACAGCCCAGAGAACTGCAGCCCTGGAGGACCCAGGTCCCTGTTCTCGTCCAGGCTGATGGGAAAAGACAAGACATTCCACCCAAACTGTCACACACCACATGTGCTGAAAACACATATGAAAGCTGGGTGTGCAGGAGCGGAGAGGCCCCTGGTGGAATTTAGTTCCACCTTGTCAGCCCTGGCAAAGCGGCAAAGCTGGTGTCACAGAGGCCTTGTTCCACTGAGGATCATGGCTCTGTTCAACTTCCACACAGCAGCCCTGTTTCAGGAACTGGATCCGTAACCTTTAAGGGGCAGAGGAGGCCAGTCAGAGTGAGGAGAGACAACGACATCCTTACATGTCCATTTATTAAACAAGAGTTCCTTCATGACGATTTAATACAATAGTTATTAACGATTAGTGTTGAGAAAATTATTTTCCTCTACATACAAAAATACAGATTTGAACACTATGAAAAAGATCAAGACAAGTACCGTGAAAAATTGGTCCTTCAAATGAAAGGGGGAAAATTGAGGGCAATGTGAGGCTTTGCCTGCTGTCAGGGACAAATCAATAGCAGCAAAGCTTTGGGGCCCCAACCCACTCCAGACATACAGACTTGAACCCGAGAGCCAGGCCAGCCAGGGGGCACCCACCCAGGGCTTCCGTGTCAGCTGAAAAACCAAACACATAAACCTAAGTTTGCCCAATAGGCATTGCCTCAGAAAGCCCACAGTTGTGTCTTTAAACTGCCTAAATGAAAGAGACTTAACAAGTAAAATGTGATAGTTGTTAATATTGCCCCCCAAAAGTGCCACCAGGTGAAGTACCACGGATAAATCATATTGGAAAGTTACTACTTAGCCATCTGGCTTGACTTCCTTGGTTATCAAATAATTACATATTCTGACCCTTCAGAAGGACATCAAAAGCTACGATTTTATGTTTCAATCCATCTGTACCTTCATTTGCAATGGCTCAGCTAGTTTATTCAAGGGTTTTGGGACCAGCCATAACTCACGCCCTGCAGGAAGGAGAGGCGAAAGGAGCTGCTGAAGAGTATGTGTCTGTGTCTTGGTGTCATCTAGCTCCTCACAGCAAACAGCCTGGTTTGTTCAGGCCTGAAGCCTGGAATATGCCGCCGAGCCTAGCCAGAGCATCCACAACGAACCAATACGAGATCCGAGTGGAAGGTGAGAGCTCCAGAGCTGGCTGAGTTCCCCCGGGAAGCTTCCCACTCTGCAGTGGCAGGAAGGCCGCACCTCTGCAGGACGCCCGCACTGATCCTGGAAGGGGCCCAGGCCAGAGAATACACTTGGGCTCAGTTCACCAGCCCAAACCACAGGGGAAGGAGCCAGACACTGGCCTCTCACCATTTTACACCCAAAGACAGGAGGTCAGGGCTCTGATGCTACTCTCGTTTGTAAAATATGGAACCACTTTCTTTGTACTGTTTGAGGTGAGCAGTGGCTCCAAACTGAGCAAGTGGTTAAAAAATGCCAAATGCAATTATACTGACATAATTATTTCACAGAAATATACTCTTACTCTCAGACTATTTAAATAAGCAGGAACAAGATGTGGGAGAAGCAGCAGCAGAGAGGAAAGAGGAATAGCCAGGGAATTTTTTTGTTGTTTTTTTCTTCTTTAAAATACATACGAAGTGTAAAGAGAAAATGGCCAAAACCTCAAAACTACCATTGTTGAAAACAATATTAAAAGGACACAATCTAAAATCATGCTACAAAAATAGTGTTATCTGGCTTAACTAAATGTACATCTTTTTTTCCAATTCCATGATTGACAAGAGTGCTTATGCGACGCATGGAAGGCACCAGAGGTGAAGTGATTATTTGCCTTAAAATATAGAAAGACAGAATTGCCTACTTTGAAAAAAAGAATAGTCATACTTGTAAATAAATAGTTTAGTGTTTCTGCCATGGGATCCTGAACCCCTACAAATTTCAACATATACAAATAGTTTCAATTCCTAGCATTCTCTTAGAGGGAACCATGTCAAACAAAATCAAGTTAGGAAAAGCACTGATTTTATCCAAGTAGGTCAATTTGAGGCAAGATACAAAAACTCATTTTAAAATGGGTTACAGAGTGAAAGAGTTGGGAGCAGGCAGCCCCCTTTGGGCCTGGGCCAGCCTACAAGTCCATCATAGGTGTCCTGCCCTTGCATCTGCCAGCCCTCGGGCCAGCCAGGTCTCCCTTCAAACCCTGAGTATTTGCCTTCCTCACTTCTGCAAAGAGGGGAACAGAGTCTTGAAACCTGCAAAATTGATTCTGGAAAAAGCAGGCAAGCAAAGCAGGGCCTGTGGGGGGAAGCAGCGTGAGTCAGGCCTCACCCTGGTGCAAGGGCACCAAGTCTCCCTTCTCTCCCCTCGTCTCCTCACCATCCCTTCGCATGACTGACTTTCCTGATAAAAATGGGGTACTTCCTACTGGGTGTCTGCACTGTCATCCAAAGGCAACTCAAGACATGATAGTTTTAGACTATGATCAAATCTCACACGAACCATTATCAGAATCTTGTTTCACACCATCTCTCTTTTCAGGAACAGTTAGGAAAAGAAACTCTGGCCTGGCCCTAAATCCCATTAGCAAAGCTGACTAAGGTGGTTTGAGATATGTTCTTACTCCTAAACTCAAACTTTAAAAGTTTCGATAGCTCCCTGGGGTCCAAGCCAAAGGCTCCCTGGCCTTTCTGTATTATGCATCCCAAAGAAAACACGCCACCCCAGGTGTCTAGATAGCAAGTCACCTGAATTAAAGCCTCAGCATAAAAAAACATAGACAACAAACTTACCCTATGAAATAGGTACACCATTCAAGGACCCGTCATCTAAACTTTTCTAGGCAAGTTGCCAGTGATTCAAACTCAGCGGGCTCGTGGGTGATTTTTTCCCTTACTGTTACGTTTGTGGATAGGAAAACGAGAAAGGAAAAAAAAATCCCAAAGGTTGAAAAACTGTATCCAAATGGAAAAAGAATATATCCCAGACAAAAGAAGAGAAAATATAATAGGACCTATTCCGCTTCAAGCTGAAGAGTGTACAAATGCTACTCACTCACATGAAGAAGAATTAAACAGAACATTCACTTTCAGAAGAACATTCTTCTAGACGTAATAGATATTGAAGGTATTTTCTCTCACGGTTTCTAAATAAAAGAAACATAAAAGGTCAAATATTTTAAATTACTTTCTCAACCAGACAGTTCTTGTGATTTGAATGACATCTGCTGAGAAGAGAAGAAACACAAGATTCTGTAAAGCGCCAGGGAAGTTTACAAAGCTGAAAGCTGAGGGTGTCAGGCCTGCATCCTGTCTGAGATGGCAGCCAAGCCAGCTTCAGAGTCACCTGCTGGACCCACATGTTCCTGAGCCAGATGCCAGGAGCTCACCCATAGCACGGGGAAGACCTGTCCCCAGCATCCCACTCTTGACCTCAAGCTGACTGTGGAACATGAGACAGCTTTCAAAGACAAGAGGACAGGAAGGCAGTTAACCAAGTACACATTTCCAAGATAGCCTGAGCTGTCTAGTGCTGATGGAAGACAGGCGGGGTGTTCCAGGCCACCGCTTCCTCCTTCATCTCCCAGACCTGACTGTGTGTGGACCTCACCAGCCTACCAAGCTGTTGGGCCTGGACATGGGTGCTGATAAAATAAGACAAACCTGGAAAAACCCTGGATTCTGCAACTTCACTGGGAACTAACAAGGCACCTAGAGACCTCACAAGCTAATGGCAGTCCCTGGAGTAGGAAGCAACTTGTTATTCTGCTCAAGAGAATCCACAGTAGCTCTTGGCCTAGAAACTTTTTCCCCCTTTCTGATACCTGTTTAACGTCATTATTTCTCTGTAAACAAGATCTGGAGAAGATGACAGTCAGGCAGTGGCACAAAGACTTCATGATTGCTTTGTTTTGAACACAGATGAGACAATGGGAACCCTTAAATCATCACTGCCTTGCAGAATCACTAAATTGGTCAGGTGTCTCCACACTCTAGGTGCTAAGACCAACCCACAGAAAATCTGGCGATTTACCTCGTCAGAGAGGGATTAGACCTCAGTTCACCTCTTAGAGCACATGGATAGGTGAGGTTTTCTCATGTGAATCTACAAGAAAATGTACGCCTGGGCCACACGCAGGACATGACAGACACTAGGGTTGTTCAGGGCTCATTCACTGCAAGCAAGAATTCACATACATGAGCGCGCAAAGGTGTTGGAGCTTGGTCTCCTCAGGCTTAACCCAACGCTGACTCACTAGGACAGCTTCCCAGAACCACAGATGAAACTGCAAACTTGAAGAGCGTCAAAATGTTTTCAACTGAGTCACGAAGCTCTCCCAGAAGCACCCGACATAGGGTGGAGGTCAGACACATTCCGTGGCTGCCCACAGGCGTGAGCCTTCCCGCCAGGGGACAGTAACAGGACCCAAAGGGCTGCGGGTGCTGCCGGCTTCCCAGGGCCAAGCCCTCAGAGCTGGGCTGGCCTTGCCCATGCTGGCTTTAGCTCACGTTGCCAAGGAAGATGTGTATCGGGGCTGTGCAGGCTGCCACATTCTTGCTTTTTCTGTAGACAAAAGTCACCTCCCTCGGATGGCTGTTCACTTCAAATCGAACTTACCTGACACGATTTTAATCTGTAACTGCATCTGCTCTTCCCAGCTTTATGTGGGGCCAACAAGTATCTTCAACCTTTCATGACTGTAATCCCTCTTTAAGGCAGGGAAAACGTATTTCCCTCCCATGCCTTCAGCAGTGTGAAGGAAGGATATCAAAGAGAAATCAGAGGGAAAAAATACCAAATCCACCCAATCAGTGCCAAAATAAACTTTCTCTGAGGACGTCAGTGTTTGCATCCATCTAAAACCACCAGAGGTTCCACCAAATGCTTGAGGGTTTCAGCTGTACAGTGTCCAGGAACAAATCCAAATGCACATAGCAACTGCAGTTTCTTCAAGTTTTGCTTGAAATGTGAAAACCTATATCATCCCACCAGAACAGTGAGAAAAACTAAGGTCACTCAGCCTTCAAATGCCCCAAACCAAACTGATATTGGTCCCTATTCAAACTATTAAATGCAAAACACTTCCTTCAATTTGCCAAGAGGTCATTTTAAGGCTCCCAGATATAGATTGTCTTCTGTTTGCACAGAGGCAATATAAGAAAAATATAGGCGTCTTCACATTCACCGTGGACAACCCTATTCCCTCCATAACTTTCGTCACCACATGGTCTATACATGATGACATGTGCAACCACACATTACATCAAATAGGAAGTGTCCATGGCACCACTTCCGGTCCTAGTGAGAGTTAAATACAAGGAGAACATTTACAAAACCATGGGGGAGCCTCATGGCACAAAGGATATTAAATAGTTACAGGGACATAAATAATTCTGAAGACTCTATCACGAAGATGCAAATTGACTCCTAAGTCGCTCTGTGGCGCGTCATCCTTTTTGGTCATTCACCTGCATTTAGTTTCAGTGACTTCAGAACTATTTCTTGCAGCTGACAACATATCCTCGGGAGGCCGACCACCTGCTCCCACTTTCACCAGATGATCAAGTGGTTTTACTGAAGTGACCTGGGAAAACTTGGGCAACAAGCCCACCTGAATGGTGTTTTTCTTTTTAATCTCACTTCAAAGGTGGTCTTTTTTGGGGGCCAAGTAACATGATTCCCAGCAGGAGATTTCTGATAAAGCTCAGGGTGGTCCTTCCAAGTGGGCCCCATTTAATGCAAGGCTAAGCCTTTGTGGCCTTATTTTAAAAGGGACTCTCAAAGGGAGATAAGCCCAGTTTTGACTTTGCAAACACACTCAACAGACCTGCCAGGCAGCACACCCAGCTGTGAGCCGGCCTGGCTGCCCTCTCTGTGGGAGCAGAGGGGAGACAGTTGTTAACAGGCTAGCAGGGTCAGCCCGAGGCAGACATGGTGCTCAGCCACATAGCCTGGGCCACTGCTCCGAACTCAGATCGTACTCAAGGTGTTGGTGCAGGGAGCTAACCCCAGCTCCGACCCCCAGCCCAGCAGTGTTGCCTGATCAACACTGTGAGATCAGATGCTATCCTTTCCCGGGGAATGAGACGCCACATGTGCATAAGGGGACGCTTTCTCACAAAGAACCCCGCCACCCCCTCGGAGTTATTTATTACACAGTACACTGCTAAAGCTGTCAACATTTGTCAGCACTTGATCTTGGGGATTTCTCCACATTACTGCAAAATCCTCCTACCACAGTAAGTGCTTTTTGGTAAGGGCTAAACACAAAATGTTAGAGCTAGAGTGAGGTTTGTAAACATTAAAAACAGTTCAAAGAGTGAAAACCTGACAAACTAAACCAACTTTTTTCCATAAAAGATATAATTAATCTCTAATTAAAAAACAAAACAAAACTACTGCATCATGGGGACTCACTGAACTCATTCACCACACACAATAATCTTCACTTTATCAATAATCAATCAGAAACCTTAAGCAGCTAGGATTTTTTACCCCAACAACTCCCAAGAATGATGTCTGTAGTTATGATACTGAGGAGCCCAAAGCAACAGTTAGTGCCTTTTGAAACATGGGTGGAAGGGTGTGTTCTGGTGCAAATTCAAGTATTTTCAAATCCTAGACGAATCTGCTCAGAATCACGTTAGAACTCTTTGCAGGCATTTAGAAAATTAGCACACATCCCTAAAATAGAGGGGCGTGTGTGTGTGTGCGCATGCGCATGTGCATGCTGTTTTTTAACACAACCACATACCTCCCACCTGTGGTCCATGAAGCCAGCAAATGGGCAAGTGCTTTGGCTGGTGGAATAGGCTTGTTTCTTTCATGGCTTTTACCTGAGAAGGTAAAATGACTGAAAATCTGCAGTTCAGCCTCAAAGTACTTAGGGTAGGCAGGAAACTGGAAAACAAGATGGTCCCCATATTCCTGGAGAAGAATCTGGGGTTCAGGAAGCTGATTCATTTGAGGAAGAATCAAGTGATTTCTCATCAGAGTAGGAAACAAAAGGTAACCCTCCCATGAGTCACAGGTCCCTAGGAGCCATCCTAATAGGACATCAGCTTTCCCCAACCCTGTGGCCTTTGGGCTGGTGCTGGCTGCCTGGGGGCCCTGGCATGGAAGACGAGGAGTGGGTTGGATCCTGGCAGCCAGACTCAACACTGACTTGGAGCAGGTGGTGCCTAAAGCTGCCTGAGAACCACTGCCGACTGACCGTTCCAATGCTGTCCCTTCACTCATATTTCCCCCACTTTTAGCAGCCCCATTTAATCCAAAGTCGTCTTGTTACAAATACACATGACAGGGTGGCTCAGAGTCAAAGGAAGCCTGTGCTTCAGGGCAGGTAAGACCTCAAGTGGACCTGGGCAGTGACATGGCTGCTCCACAGCCCCAAACACCAAGGAACATGGGCCTCCTGACTCCACCGCGGACCCGCCCACTGGGCCACTCGGGAAACCCTTTCCCAAAATGAACTTTTACCAAAGAGGACAAAATTCAACTGAATCACATGGAAATCTGACACAACAAGGGAAAGAAAACTTGACTGAGAGACGGGCACAAGGACGGGAGGGAGGAGGATCCAGGCAGGTCCTCACGTGTCCAGGCGCTGGATCTCAGGGCGACTGTCCACATCCCTGGACTCTGTGCGGGCTCGGATGTAGTCATTGGTGCTCTGCTGGCGGACGCTGACTCTCCATTTCTGCACTGCCAGGAATGTGTTCACTGCATATGCCGCAGTCGCCAAGAAGCCAAATATCTAAAACACACCAGCACAGTTAGTCCTCGGGCACGTGGCCTAGCCCCCCCAAGGCTTCCGTGGTGACCCAAGCCACGTGCAGCCCCTTCCTCCTCTGCCAACTGACCACTACAACCCTGTGCCTTCATTCTTTGATCTCTTTCCCCTCTCAGCATCCCCATTTAATCTAAAGTCTTGTTTCAAATACATATGACAGGGTGGCTCAGAGTCAAAGGAAAGCCTGCGCCCAGCCCTGCTGGATGTGTGGCTGTCACACCACGGCTGAGTCTCTAGTCATATGACACACAGAAAATCTTGCCTGACCTAAAGACAGCCTAAGGTTTCCTTTGAAGTATTGTGGACCTATAACAAAAAAAATCACAAAAGGACCTCTTTTACTGCACCTTCAGGGCCTCTGGTCCCAGATAAGAAAATACAGTGGCCGGGCGCGGTGGCTCACGCCTGTAATCCCAGCACTTTGGGAGGCCGAGGCGGGCGGATCACAAGGTCAGGAAATCGAGACCACAGTGAAACCCTGTCTCTACTAAAAATACAAAAAATTAGCCGGGCGCGGTGGCAGGCGCCTGTAGTCCCAGCTACTCGGGAGGCTGAGGCAGGAGAATGGCATGAACCCGGGAGGCGGAGCTTGCAGTGAGTCGAGATCGCGCCACTGCACTCCAGCCTGGGCAACAGAGCGAGACTCCGTCTCAAAAAAAAAAAAAAAAAGAAAATACAGTGCAGACAAAATGTAACGTAGACAGAAAATCAGGGTTTTGCATGTGGGTCCCAAATCAAGCCACAGGGCCAAATGTTCCACATCACAGCCCCCATCCCACACCTGCCTCTCACTGGGCAGCTCCAAGTAAGCAGCTCCAGAGTGAGAAGCACAGAGTTTTAATTATTAAGACTGACAAATCTCCTGAGTGGCACCTGAGAAAACAGCTAGTTTAATCATTTATAAACCTTTTAATCCCCCCATTACAAAAAGGATATGTTCCTCATAAACTGAGAGCAATACAGAAATGCAGGGCATGCAGACGGAAAGTCCTACATTATCTGGTCCCTACCCGCCATGGCATTTCCACCTTGAAATGTCATGTGACTGCTAAATGGTGTCATGACTGCATTCAAGAACCCTCCCTTCCCCAGGCAGGTAAGGCTCTTTCTTTTTTTATTTATTTATTTTTTTTTTTAGACAGAGTCTCGCTGTGTCGCCCAGGCTGAAGTTCAGTGGTGCGATCTCAGCTCACTGCAAGCTCCGCCTGCCGGGTTCACGCCATTCCCCTGCCTCAGCCTCCTGAGTAGCTGGGACTACAGGCACCTGCCACCACACCCAGCTAATTTTTTTGTATTTTTAGTAGAGACGGGGTTTCATCGTGGTCTCGATCTCCTGACCTCGTGATCCGCCCGCCTCAGCCTTCCAAAGTGCTGGGATTATAGGCGTGAGCCACCACGCCCGGCCAGGTAAGGCTCTTAAACAACATCACTGACAATCATCAAGGACTATGTTGGAAATGAACCAAAGCAGGGGTTCTTGAACTTGAGTATGCATCTGTATCATCCAGAGGGTTCATTCAAATACATTTCTGACTCAGTAGCTCTGGAGTGGAGCCTAAGGATGTCTAACAGACGCTGAGATTGCTGTTCTGGGGCCCATACTTTGAGAACCACAGCACTGAAGGGACTGGGACCCCCGCTGGCCCAGTAACATCATCTTTAGCAAAGGAAAAGCCACAGGAGGGGGAGCAGGACAAATGCCAGGGACAGGCGAGCAGGTCACAGGAGGTCCCCAGATCAGCCTGCTTTAACCATTTGAGTTTGCTTACCACGGCAGCAATTTCTGCTCCGGCTCTGTGGTTTAAAGTAGCCAGTACGACTGAAGCAATAAAGAAAAGGAAAGTGCTGAGTCCAGTGTTGACCAAATCCTAGAGAGAGAGAAACAAAATAAAACAAGTGAGAAGAACCATTCCATCTTTGCTCTAAAAGCAACTGAAGAACTTTCAAAATAAGACCTACAATACCCAGCCTCCCTGGTGGTCCATATTTCAGTCTCAGTGTCACAGGGTTACTGGTCACACAAAAGAAGGCAAAGTTTATGAGACTACATGATAAATCATCACCACAAAATCTGCATTTTCACCAACCCCACTACCCTTTCTGAAGAAATACTAACCAAAATTGGTAACAGTAATTGCCATTTAGAGGTCTGGTGCCATCTTTTAAAAACCACACTCAAATCATCTTGCTATGGACAAAGCTCTCCAGGGGTCCAAATGTACTAAAACTGGTGAAAATCCCTCCAGCATTCCCCGCACTCACATGGGACATTCAAAACAAACTTTCACACATAGAAAGCACACAGCCAGACCTCACGCTCTTTCTCAGTCTTTCAAGCCTCTATGTCACTAAAGCCTGGAGAATTTTCTCCTAAGTTTCTTGCACAGCACACATCCACCATTTCATAGATTTAACTCCTGTCTTATTTGTAGAAGGGAACATAGCACGGTAATGAAAGGTCACAGCCTGAGCAGGGTCCAAACCACCCATATGACTTTGGACAAGCTACTTTGTTTCTGTGCTTTATGTGAGAATGTACCCCATTCCTCCCAGAGTTGTTGAAGGAATTAAATGGAACCATACAGGTGAAGAGCCCAGCATGGTGCCTGGCCCATAGCTATGGTTGCTTACACATTTACTGTCCCTTCTATTATCACCACTTTGGCATGAGGCCCCCAGTAGCCTGGGTCATAACAGAGTACCTCTAAAACCTCTATAGGAAAAAAAATTTCAGGAAAAAGCCCAAACTGCCTGAGTGCCAGGCTGATTACACTATAAACACCTGATGGGTCCTCTGGTCTGGCCTGGCTCCAAGGTCGATTTCTCTTTTCGAAGATGTAAAGATGGCTGGTGCGGTGGCTCATGCCTGTAATCCCAGCACTTTGGGAGGCTGAGGCGGATGGATCACTAGAGGTCAGGTGTTCGAGACCGGCCTGGTGAACATGGTGAAACCCCATCTCTACAAAAAATACAAAAATTAGCTGGGCATGGTGGTGCACACCTGTAATCCCAGCTACTTGGGCAGCTGAAGCATGAGAATCACTTGAACCAGGGAGGTAGAGGTTTCAGTGAGCTAAGATTGCGCCACTGCACTCCAGCCCGGGTGACAGAGCGAGACTCTGTCTCAAAATAATAAAATAAAATCTAAAGAGACAATGCTGGCATCGTAACAGTGCTGAGCCTTGCAGCAGACACCCAACCTGCTCCTGGCTCACGGAAAGCTCTGCTCAGATACATCTGCCAGCAGGATGGGTTTCAGCTATGACCTGCATAAGCCAGGGCAAATTTTTCACAAATTCAAACCAGAAAGCATTTAGTTACACTCAGCTCTGGTAAGATGCTATAGGGGTAAAAAGAGAATATAAAATATACTTCCCAAAGCAAAGACTATTCAGAAACAAGGGGAAAATATAATACACTGTGAGGTCAAACATCAAATAAAACAGTATCGACATTAACAGTGACTATATAAAAATAGAGATGCAGCAAAGGGCTAGAAAACAAACAGGCCAGGCACGGTGGCTCATGCCTGTAATCCCAGCACTTTGGGAGGCCGAGGCGGGCGGATCAGCTGAGGTTGGGAGTTCGAGACCAGCCTGACCGACATGGAAAAACCCCGTCTCTAATAAAAATACAAAATTAGCTGGGTGTGGTGGCGCATGCCTGTAATCCCAGCTACTCAGGAGGCTGAGGCAGGAGAATCACTGGAACCCAGGAGGTGGAGGTTGCCATGAGCTGAGACTGCGCCGTTGCACTCCAGCCTAGGCAACAAGAGCGAAACTCCATCTCACAAAAAAAAGAAAGAAAAAGAAAAGAGAAAACAGTCAAAAATGTTAAAGTTGTAGGAGTATCCATAGTTTTAAATTTGTGTTAGCAATGATCATTAACAATAGTGAATGGAGAATGAGATGATGAATGGGATCAGTGAATACAGGGAAAAAAATTTCAAAAAGCCTATTTTAAAAAGATACAAAATAATCTTCCAATATGATCTGAGGCTAAGGGACCAGATTAAACCAGGGGAAAAAAATGCCAGCAACTGCCAATAAGAGCATAACATATCTGCCTCCTCAAATCCCACTGAATTATATTTAAATACTGAAGCACTTGCTTAAAAGATGAATCTAAATATAATTGAGCTTCTAGGGCTGTGCTGTCCAACAGGGCAAACACTAGCCATGTGTGACTAAAGTTAAACTAATTCATATAAGATTAAAAAATTCCACTCTTCAATCACACTAGCCACAATTCAAGTGCTCAGTAGCCACACGTGACAAGTGGCTGCCTCAAGGGCAGAGCAGATCAGAAAACATTTCAATTATCAGAGCAGCTGCTATGGCACCACACTGCCCTCAGACCAATGACTAGGTCACAGAGATGGGGAAAGAAGGACATGTGAAACACTACCATGAGGGTGCACGCAGCCAACTCAACTGCAGGACCTTCTACAGGATAAATGACCCAGTTTTCTAACAAGTCAACAGAATAAAAGAAAAGAGGGGCCAGGTATGGTGGCTCACGCCTATAATCCCAGCACTTTGGGAGGCCGAGGTGGGTGGATCACCTGAGGTCAGGAGATCGAGACCAGCCTGGCAAACATGGTAAAACCCTGTCTCTACTAAAAATACAAAAATTAGCTGGACCCCATCTCTACTAAAAATACAAAATTAGCCATGGCCAGGTGTGGTGGCTCACACCTGTAATCCCAGCACTTTGGGAGGCTGAGGTGGGTGGACTGCCTGAGCTCAGGAGCTCGAGACCACCCTAGGCAACATGGCAAAACCCCATTTCTACTAAAACACAAAAAATTAGCCAGGCACAGTGGCATGCACCTGTAGTCCCAGTTACTCGGCAGGCTGAGGCAAGAGAATCGCTAGAGGCCAGGAGGCGGAGGTTGCAATGAGCCAAGATCTCACCACTGCACTCCAGCCTGGGCGACAGAGTGAGACTCCCTCTCAAAAAAAAAAAAAAAAAAAAATTAGCTGGGCATAGTAGCATGCGCCTGTAGTCCCAGCTACTCGGGAGGCTGAGGCAGGAGACCTGCTTGAACCCGGGAGGCAGAGGTTGCAGTGAGCCCAGAATGCGGCACTGCACTCCTCTGAGCAACAGAGAGAGACTCTGTCTCAACAACAACAACAAAAGCGCAGGGCTGGGGGAATGGAGCTGTTTGCGGGGACCTTGTGTGCATCAAGATTTGAACAAAACAAATGTTGGCCAGGCGCGGTGGCTCACGCCTATAATCCCAGCATTTTGGGAGGCCGAGGTGGGCGTATCACGACATCAGGAGATCGAGACCATCCTGGCTAACATGGTGAAACCCTTTCTCTACCAAAAAATACAACAAAAATTAGCCACGCCTGGTAGTGTGCACCTGTAGTCCCAGCTACTGGGGAAGCTGAGGCAGGAGAATGACGTGAACCCGGGAGACACAGCTTGTAGTTTGCCGAGATCGCGCCACTGCACTCCAGCCTGGGCGACAGAGCGAGGCTCCGTCTCAAAAACAAATTAAAAAAAAGTAAAAAGACATTGTGGGCCGGGCGCGGTGGCTCAAGCCTGTAATCCCAACACTTTGGGAGGCTGAGATGGGCGGATCACGAGGTCAGGAGATCGAGACCATCCTGGCTAACACGGTGAAACCCTGTCTCTACTAAAAAATACAAAAAACTAGCTGGGCGAGGTGGCGGGCGCCTGTAGTCCCACCTACTCGGGAGGCTGAGGCAGGAGAATGGTGTAAACCTGGGAGGCAGAGCTTGCAGTGAGCTGAGATCCGGCCACTGCACTCCAGCCTGGGTGACAGAGCGAGACTCCATCTCAAAAAAAAAAAAAAAAAGACATTGTGAGACAAAGGGGAAATCTGAATATGAACTGGATATTAAATAAAATTAAATATTGCTAATTCTGTTGGGTATGACAATGGAATAGTGCCATTTAAAACACAGCGCTGTATTTTAAAAAGAAAGGTAGTGAGGAAACAAATGACAATGTTAAGCAACTATTGAACAAATACTTTTAAAAATGTGTATTCCTACCTAACACCTTAAAACAAAATAAATCAAACAGAATAAAATTACGTTTAAAAGCAAAACCACAAAAGTATGTGTGTGTGTTTAAATAACCCTGGTCAAGAAGAACTTTCTAAGCATTATACCAAATGCAGAAACCTTCAAGTATAATCTTGACAAATATTAAACCTTAAATAACCATTTGACAAAATGGTCAACATTGGCCAGGCACAGTGGCTCACGTCTGTAATCCCAGCACTTTGGGTGGCCGAGGTAGGTGGATCACTTGAGGTCAGGAGTTCAAGACAAAACTGGCCAACATGGTGAAATCCCATCTCTACTAAAATACAAAAATTAGCCACGCGTGATGGCAGGTGCCTGTAATCCCAGCTACTTGAGAGGCTGAGGCAGGAGAATTGCTTGAACCCGGGAGACGGTGGTTGCAGTGAGCCAAGATCACGCCACTGCACTCCAGCCTGGGTGGCTGAGTGACACTCCGTCTCAAAAACCAAAAAACAAAAACAAAAAAAGCTCAATATCTTTAATTTATAAATAGCTCTTGCAAATTAATGAGAAAAGTAACAAAGTGAGAAAAGACATATATAAGCAATTTGAAAAAGACTACTACTGGGTAATAAGCAGGAACAAATATTCAAATTTACTTATAGCCAAAGAAATGAAAATTAAATTGGCAGTCATATACTACTATTCACCTGTGGGACTAACAGACTATACACCTGGGGTAAGCGTGTGTGTTGGAGAGAGTGAGAAGACCAACAAGAAGGGCTTCAATGACACAACTTCCTGGAAAACCACTGCCAATAGGTATCAAGGGTTTTAAAGAGGTTCATGTCATTTTCCTATGAATCCTACAGTTGGAAATCCATCTTAAATATCATAGTGGAGGCTGGGAGTGGTGGCTCATGCCTGTAATCCCAGCACTTTGGGAGGCCGAGGCAGGCGAATCACCTGAGATCAGGAATTCTAGACCTGCCTGGCCAACATGGCGAGACCATGTCTCTACTAAACAAATACAAAAATTAGCTGGGTGTGGTGGCACATGCCTGTAACCCAGTTACTCGGGAGGCTGAGGTAGAGGAAACACTTGAACCTGGGAAGCAAAGGTCGCAGTGAGCTGAGATCGCGCCACTGCACTCCAGCCTGAGACACAGAGCGAGACTCCAACTCGGAAAAAAAAAAAAAAAAATCATATTAGGGGCCAGGCACGGTGGCTCCTGTCTGTAATCCCAATATTTGGGAGGCTGAAGTGGGTGGATTGTTCGAGACCAGCCTGGGCAACACGGCAAAACCCTGTCTCTACAAAAAATTCAAAATAATTAGCCAGGCATGGTAGTGCATTCCTGTAGTCCCAGCTACTTGGGAGGCTGAGGTGGGAGGATTGCTTGAGCCCAGGAGGTCGAGGCTGCAGTGAACGGAGACTGCGCCTCTGCACTGCAGCCTGGGGGACAGGATGAGACTCTGTCTCCAAAAAAGTAAATAAATAAATGATTTAAGGCAAAAAGGTCTAAGTATAAGGAAGCAAGCAAAGTGCTCAACAGGGGAGTTGTTCAATAAAATGGGATTTCCATAATGGAACACTATGCAGTCATTAAAAATAATGATGTTGTATATTTAACATGGAAGGTACAATAATTTAAATGAAAATTTAAATGGTTCTATTTTTCTGCACTCACATATCACAACACAATGCATAGGCGAAAAACAGTCTAGAGAGAACAGTTTAGGATTCATACTCAAGTGTTTTAAGTGGTTACCCTTCAGTGGGTCATATCACGTATTTTTAAACAGCTTTATTGAGATATAATTCACATACCATAACATACACCCAATTAAAGTATACAATTCAATCACAATGTAATTTTAGAACGTTTTAGCACTCCAAAACAGCCTTGTACGCATTAGCAGTTATTCCTCATTCCTCCCCCAACCCTAGGCAACCACCAATCTGCTTTCTGTCTCTATGGATTTGCCTATTCTGGACACTGTGTGTGTGTGTGTGTGTGTGTGTGCGCGTGTGTGTGTGTGCGTGTGCGTGTGCATGTGTGTGCGTGTGTGTGAACTCTGCCACAAATATACAAATATTCTGGACATTTCATACAAATAGAATGATATAACATGTCTTTCGTGCCTGGCCTCTTCCATTTAGTATAATGGTTCTAAGGTTTATTCATGTTGTAGCATGTATCAGTACTCATTCCTTTTTATTACTGAATAATAGTCCATTGTATAGATACACCACATGTTATTTATCCTTCATCAGTTGATGGACATTTATTTCTACTTTTTGGTTATTACAGATAATGTAGCTGTGAACCTACAAGCTTCTGTGTGGACAAGTTTTCATTTCAGTCATCAGATGATTTTTTTTAAATTACCTATTCTCTTCTAGTTTTGGGGGGTTTTTTGGTTTATTTTTTGTTTTGTTTTGTTTTGTTTACAATAAGCACTTATTATTCACACAATTTGAAAGGCTCAATACTGGAATACTGCAAATCTTAGTCAGCATCAAGCACTTGAGTTCCTGGGCCATGAAACAAATCAAGGCTGAACTGATAACAGATGAAATATTTGTACACAGAATCAGCCTGGGGCTGTCACTGCAGTCCTGGTTGGCCCTCAAACCAATATGCTGTGTGGCTGGCTCTAGCCTCTGTCCTACACATCCAGGAGACAAGAACGTTTGCAAGCACTCGGCCCACGCTTTGCACTCACTTGTGCTTGAACGGCCCCAGGATCAAAGGGACAATTATAATGTTGATGACAGTAGCAGCTACTATCTATGCAGTCACTGTACCAATCACATCACTCCCAGTGAATTCTAACTTAATTATGATCCAAAATGAACAAATTTTGTTCTACTTTCATAGATGAGGAAACTGAGTCCCAGAAAGAATGAGTGCGCTATAATGAAAAATATTTAATCAAATCCTTGAATCTCGTGAGTGATATGAGCGTCTTTTGTTATTCATAATGAGTCCCTTTCAATCATACCCAAGTTTACGCTAATGAAGTGACTTTTGTGGGAACAGGGTGGTAGACAACTTCAGGATAAGGACAGGTCACCAGAAAAGCCAGCCAGGTGATTAGAGAGTGGGAATTTTCAGCCCCATCCCCTGGACCTCCAGGGAAGTTAGAGGAGCTGGATATTGAGTTCAATCACCAAATGGCCAATGAGTCATGCCTACCTAGTGAAATCTCCAGAAAAAATACCTAAACGATGGGGTCTGGGGAGCTTCTGAGTGGAGCTCATTCTGACTCCATAAGGACGGAGGCTCCTGCATCTGACAGCCTCACTCTATGGATCTCTCCCATGTGGCTGTTCCTGAGTTGTATCCTTTAAAACGTATCAGTGATTGTTTAAGTAAAGCACCTTCCTGAGTCCTGTGAGTCACTGCAGAAAATGACTGAACCTGAGGAGGGGCGGTGGAAACCATTGAATCTGTACTCAGCCAGACAGAAGTGCCTGGGTGCCCCTTTTGCAGCTGGTGTCTAAAGGGGGGCCATCTTGTGGGACTGGGCACTCATCTGTGGGATCTGTGCTAACTCTGAGAGTTAGTGTCAGAATTGAATGGAACTTCTGAAAACCCAGTCAGTGTCAAAGAATTACAGGACAGCTTGGTGTGGAAAATGTATTTGTTATCAGAAAAAAAAAAACAAAACACAAGGGCTCAGGGCTCAGCCAGTGGACCCTATGGGTGATTGCCAACTGTTCTCAACCCACCACAGCACCCGGCCTAGGTTCTGAGATAGAGGCCTAAGAGGTCTCCGGGGCCACAGACCCCACTAAGAAAAGGCGACCAAAGCGGAAGAAGAAAAACAGGACAGTGTGGGGGGTGCGAGATGAGAGAGTATGGCAGGAGGGACAGAGTGCCCCATAGCAGACACTGCCAGGATGCTGGGTAGGGTGAGAACCTAAGAGCAACCAGAGGATCCAGGAACACGGAGGCCCCATCCCAGGCTCTTGACCAGGGGACTTTCAATGCTGCCAGACTGGAGTGGGCTGAAGATGAATTGGGCAAGACCACCACATAGTCAGGATGGTGGACTGGGGGAAGGGGCAGGAGGTGTGTTTGGCTGGAAAGTACACATGAGAAGCTTCTGGGGTGTTGACAATCTCCTATTTGTTGACCCAGGTGGTGACTGTATATTAAACTCCATATTTACTTTCATAATTATTTCAGAATTTGACAATAAGAGATTAGAAAAGAGAGATTAGGAGAGGGGGAAGTAGAGAAGGCAGGTGCAGAGCTCCTCTTCAGGGAAGTCTGGCTGAGCTGGCCCTGGGCTCTAGGGCCAGTTGAGTAGGAGCCACTGGCAGGCTTTTGGGATGGGGGAGGATCAGACATGACTTTTAGATAGCACCACATCCCAGAAGTGAAGGGGAGGAAAGGAGGAGCCCTGTGGCACTAATCAAAGTAAACAGGGGTGGAATATGTGAGTGTGTGAGCTCCTAGGACACAGAGCAAAACAAATATCACCAGGTGTGGTGGCTCACGCCTGTAATCCCAGCACTTTGGGAGGCTGAGGCGGGCAGATCACCTGAGGTTGGGAGTCCAAGGCCAGTCTGATCAACATGGAGGAAACCCCCACTCTACTAAAAATACAAAAAAATTAGCCGGTCATGGTGGTGCATGCCTGTAATCCCAGCTACTCGGGAGGCTGAGGCAAGAGAATCATTTGAACCCAGAAGGTGGAGGTTGTGGTAAGCCAAGATTGCACCATTGCACTCCAGCCTGGGCAAGAAGAGCGAAACTCCGTCTCAAAAAATAAAAAAGTATATATATATACATATATATATATATATATATATA
>NW_016821178.1:1396010-1400814 GCF_001698545.2 Rhinopithecus bieti
TATATATAAAAGAACAAGTCCCACAATCCATCCAAAAAAGAAAAAACAACCCAAACCAAAAACTTGACATTAAGAGAATCTTTCAAATTCCATCAAATTATGCTTGCAGAAAATTATGCATTGTCCTCCTTATTTATCATTTCTCATCCATATTTATGTCAACCTGGGCTCCTGGAATGACCTGTGTTTTTAAATCCATACCAATCATACCCTATTTTAACCATCAGGCTGGCTCTGCTGGAGACGAAAATACTCCCAATACTCCCACCACCTTGTTATAGAAACACAACACAGCCAAGGCTAACCCTTCTGTAAGCGAGTTGATGAGCTAAGATGGGCCCTGAGGAGCTCACTTTTTCACCCCTCTCAGAGAACACTGGACACGAGCTGCCTTTAATAGGTACCATCTTGGCTGGACGCAGTGGCTCACACCTGTAACTTCAGAACTTTGGGAGGCCGAGGTGGGCAGATCACCTAAGGTCAGGAGTTGGAGACCAGCCTGGCCAATGTAGCGAAACCTCGTCTCTACTAAAAATACAAAAATTAGCTGGGCATGGTGGCGCACGCCTGTAATACCAGCTACTCACTGAGACATGAGAATCACTTGAACCCAGGAGGCCAAGGTTGCAGTGAGCCGAGATCACACCATTGCACTCCAGCCTAGGCGACAGAGCAAGACTCCATCTCAAAAAAAAAAAAAAAAAAAAAAAAAAGGTACCATCTCCTCAAGTTCATGTAATATATATGGCCTTTTGTTGGGCAAACACACAGCTTTTATCTGCTCCAAAAGAGTAGAAAGCCTGGAATGGATCCCAACGAACAGCATGGTGTTCTGAAGTGATCACATCACCACCCAGCCCAGACCCAGGCCACCACCACTCAGAGAAAAGAAGGAGTATCAACTTCCCAAGGGAAGAGATGCACCTCAACATGACCGGTGACATAGTAGTGTGGTAGTTAACAAGTAGAAAATCTTTCATGATTAAAACAGAAAAAGCAGAACTCCAGAAAGCTCACTAAATAGGTATTTCTGGGCCGGGCATGGTGGCTCACGCCTGTAATCCCAGCACTTTGGGAGGCCAAGGTGGGTGGATGACCTAAGGTCAGGTGTTTGAAACCAGCCTGGCCAACATGGTGAAACCCCATCTCTACTAAAAATACAAAAATTAGCTGGGCGTGGTGGTGCATGCCCATAATCTCAGCTATTAGGGAGGCTGAGGCAGGAGAGTCACTTGAACCCAGGAGGTGTGGGTTGCAGTGAGCCGAGATCATGCCACTGCACTCCAGCCTGGGCAACAGAGCAAGACTCTGTCTCAAAAAAACAAAAAACAAACAACAACAACAAAAAGTAGGTATTTCTGGGGATAAATGCTGGCATAAATTAGCAAGAACTCTGAAGTGTGAAGTCTTTTAACAGATTAATGGCTGTCAGATAAACTGACAAAACAGAATTAAGGGGGTCAAGTCAAACCTGGTGGAAGTAAACAGGGGAACAGTGTGGATAACATAATAGCAGCGTGCCAGGACACCTCTTACTCAGGTGAGATTAACATCGTGGCACTGGCTGCAGCACCCACTGGTTTGAGGCCTTACCAGGTGCCTTTACACACATTACCTCATCTTATACTTAAAAAAAAAACCCTGTAAAAAAAAATTATCTCCACTTTACCAGTGCTGACACTTCACCAATGTAGGGCTCTCAGTGACTAGCCGAGGGTCATGCACAGCCCGTTTTAGCAGCCACTTTGGACTTGAACCCAGCCCGGTCTGTTTGACTCAATGCCTACAGTCTTAACCTTTCCAGCAGCTGCCTCTTTGTCAAATAGGTCCTCCCGCAGGGTTTCACAGCCCAGCCTCTTACTCAACAAATATTTATTGACAGGCTTCAGGAACACCAGGCAAGTACGATAACAATGAACAAGATGCTGACCTTGACCTTGACCCTGCATCCATGGTATGAGCATTTTAACTGCGGGAGGTTTGCAAAGTTCCCTTAAACTGTCTACTACATGCTCTGTAAGCATTTTCTTATGGATAACATAAACCTCATTTTAAAAATAGTTGAGACATTACAACCTGTCACAAAAACTCAGACAAAATGCTTCTAGTTATCTTGAGGTTTTAGAGCTTAAATTTAAAATACCACCACACGTTTTTCTCAGCTTTCAGTGCTAAGACAAAAAACAGCTAAGTTTTTAACTGACATCTACTTTTCTAGATCAGCAGCTCTCCTTTTATTTTTCCTCCTTTAGGAGTCTGTGCTGGGTAGGACAACCCAGAGAGCACCTGTAAGGAGGACCTTCCCCACCTAGGGCACACCGGGAGAGCAGCCCTGCCAAGGAGGTGGCAGCTCCAGCCTCCTCCTTGGGGCCCACACTTTCTCACGGGCCCAGCAGCAGCCAAACACAGAGCCATGTGTGGCTTCTGTGTGGCTCCTGATCTCAGGCAAGGGTAGCTGGTCTGAGGCACTCTCCTCCTGCTTCCCCCTCAGCAGCTGAGGTTTCCACGGCATTTTCATCCCACAGGCACAGCAGGGTGAGGCAGCCAACTGTGCTTACGTGGATTTCCCTGACTGACTCCCTTTAAGCTCTTGCACATGCTAATTTGCAAATAAATATCAAGAAAACCAAATGATATTAAAATCCCTTTCTCATTTAGCACAGTAAGGACACAGTCTAGGAAAGGGAGTCTAGGACTGACCAGCTCTGTGCTTCCCGTCTGATTAACAAGGGTGGCCAAACAGGGCTAAGAACCCAAACCATGGGGAGAAAAGGGCACGTTTCCACTCAAGATTTTCTGATCAAACCACCAAACCCCCCAGGTCCTCCTAGTTGGTTTGAATTTAATAATATTCCTAGGCTCAGGTTGGGCGCGTGGCTCACGCCTGTAATCCCAGCACTTTGGGAGACTGAGGCAAGTCTCCTGACCTCAATCACGAGGTCAGGAGACTGAGACCATCCTGGCTAACACGGTGAAACCCTGTCTCTACTAAAAAAATACAAAAAAATTAGCCGGGCATGGTGGCAGGCACCTGTAGTCCCAGCTACTCAGGAGGCTGAGGTAGGAGAATGGCGTGAACCTGGGAGGCGGACCTTGCAGTGAGCCGAGATCGTGCCACTGCACTCCAGCCTGGGTGACAGAGCGAGATTCCACCTCGAAAAAAAAAAAAAATTCCTAGGCTCTGTAAGTTATTGGCATTTTCATTCACATTTTCAATTCTTCCAGAATCAATATTTTATAAATGGCTTTTAGGTCTAGTCTGAAAATATGTAAATGTCTACACCATATTATTTTATTTCCCATATTCTCCAAATATCAACATGACCAGTCTTCTCAGACGATCGCAAAACTGAAATGACATATTTAAAGTGGCCAAAATAATTGTTACGATGTTTCTCCCATTAGTTAAGATTCAGCTTATTTTGTATTTTTACTCAACCCAGTAAAGAAATTTAAAATTTCACAGTTGAATTAAAATGGAATATTTAAGGATCAAAATGAACTAGAACCAAACACGACCTGGAGAGATTCCAACTTTTCCTTGGAGCCAACCAGCGCGTGATCCTTTCGTGGCCAGAGTGGCCACTTGTACTCACTGTCAGGTTCCAGTTGATCTGGGGGATCCTCATGTGCAGGTTGAGACTGAACATAATCAGCAAGACGCCAGTCACCACAAACGCACTGCAGCTCACAAACTCAAAAAAGTAGAGGCCTTCACACGGGGAGCACGCCATGATGGTCTCTATGCAGATGAATGCAATCAGGGCCAAGATCTAGGAAGAAAATTGGAAACATATATGTATGTATATATTTAGTATACATCTGTGGACATACATACCTGCCATGCTTAAATAACACTGAACAACAACAATATATTGCCCCAATATACTGGGGATAGCATTGTAACTGTTGGAAATCAGACCTGCTTCAATTCTTACATAAAGAATAGGTGTAGGGGTCTTAATGAAAGGATCAAATTACTAATGTAAACAGTGAAGGCCCACCACATACACTAAAATCAATCTGGTGTGATATGGCCCACGGGTGTAAACTGCTGGCCCTTGGGAGGAAGCAGAAACATCTCTACGATGTTTCTAGGTCTTTCCCTGCCACCAATAAGTAAGTGGGTATTGCCTATGTGTGTTTCTCATTCATGGTCTCCACCACAATTATCCCAAACACTGCAAGAGCAGAATTCTGATGGTGTCCAACTTAGGCCATCTGCAGTTATCTTGGTGGCTCCTGCTAAAGTCACACAGGTTAACTGAGACTCCTGACAGCTTTAAAATGATGATTGGTATAATCTCCTCTTCCCCCAATTAGGCGGGAACAAGAGGCCCACCTCATTAATTCATATGGTTTTAAAAAATATATTTTTTGAACTTGATCACAAGAAGATGGCAGCTTATTAAAAAACATTAAGAAATCTACCAATAATAGAATAAATTTCTAGGCTGGGCACTGTGGCTCAAGCCTGTAATCCCAGTACTTTGGGAGGCCAAGGTGGATGGATCACCAGAGGTCGGGAGTTGGAGACCAGCCTGAATAACATGGAGAAACCCCATCTCTACTAAAAATACAAAATTCGCTGGGCATGGTGGCGGATGTCTGTAATCCCAGCTACTCAGGAGGCTGAGGCAGGAGAATCGCATGAACCTGGGAGGTGGAGGTTGCAGTGAGCTGAGATCACGCCATTGCACTCCAGCCTGGGCAACAAGAACGAAATTCCGTCTCAAAAAAAGAAAAAAGAATAAATATTTTTTTCTTTTTTTTTTTTTTTTTTTTTTTTTGAGACGGAGTCTCG
>NW_016821178.1:1402739-1406535 GCF_001698545.2 Rhinopithecus bieti
TNNCNAAAAAAAAAAAAAAATACAAAAATTAGATGGACATGGTGGTGGGCGCCTGTAATCCTAGCTACTTGGGAGGCTGAGGCAGGAAAATGGCTTGAAACCCGGGAGGTGGAGGTTGTGGTGAGCCAAGATCGCGCCACTGCACTCTAGCCTGGGCGACAGAGTGAGACTCCATCTCAAAAAAACAAAAACAAAACAAACAGAAAGAGTAGATTTTAAGTGTTCTCAACCCCCACCAAAAAAAAAAAAAAAAAAAAAAAAAGGTAAGTATGTGAGATAATGCACGTTACCTCGCTGGATTAAGCCATTCCACATTGCATACACATTTAGAAACATCATGCTGTACACAGTAAATATAGAAATTTTTACTTGTCGATAACACAAAAGATATGGGTCATTAAATATACATACTGTGCTTCTCCTAATGGCTCTTCTTATAATTCTCTATGGCACCATAGACTTTAATTTTCCATCTGAATTACATGCCTAACTTGCAATCAATTCGCAAAAGAAATAGTTCACATAAGGGAAACTCCTAAACTTTCTCCTTTTTTCACCCCAGTAATCAGATCTAGTAATCCTGGGCAAGAAATAACACACTGTACTGATGAGTTACAAATGTTTCTGGTATGCTAACTTCAACCATATTTGTGTGGGGAGGTAACACCTACATTCTTAAATATTAACATAAAAATGGCTTCATGGATATGCAAATCTAATAGACCATTCGTTGTGGCAGTGAACAAAATGGACAAAAATTCCTGCTCTTAGCTAACAGTCTAATAAAGGAGGTTTTTGGTTTTTTTTTTAATTACATTTAAAAACAGAGTGAGTGAGACAGTGATAAGAACGAAGGAGAAAAATGGAAGCAGGAAAGCTGAATAAAGCATAGCTGGGGCAAAGGTGTTTGAAAGTTTAGACGCAGAGACCAGGAAGAGTGGCTCACGCCTGTAATCCCTTTGGGATTACAGCACTTCAGGAGGTTGAGGCGGGTGGATTGCTTGAGGCCAGGAGTTCCATACCAGCTTGGCCAACATAGCGAAATCCTGTCTCTACTAAAAATACAAAAATTAGCTGGGCATGGTAGCACATGCCTGTAATCCCAGCACTTCAAAAGGCTGAGGTGGATGGACAGCTTGAGGCCAGGAGTTCCAGACCAGCATGGCCAACATGACAAAACTTTGTCTCTACTAAAAATACAAAAATTAGCCGGACGTGGTACTGCACACCTGTAATCCCAGCTACTAGGGAGGCTAATGCATGAGAATCTCTTGAACCTGGAAAGCAGAGGTTGCAGTGAGTGGAGACTGTGCCACTGCACTCCAGCTTGGGTGACAGAGTGAGACTCTGTCTAAAAGAAATTTAATATAAAACAAAATAAAGTTTAAGGCGGGCGCAGTGGCTCACGCCTGTAATCCCAGCAATATGGGAGGCAGAGGCGGGTGGATCACATGAGGTCAGGAGTTCGAGATCAGCCTGGCCAACATGGTGAAACCACATCTCTACTAAAAATACGAAAATTAGCTGGGCATGGTGGCACATGCCTGTAATCCCAGCTACTCAGGAGGCTGAAACAAGAGAACTGCTTGAGCCTGGGGGCAGAGGTTGCAGTGAGCTGAGATCGCACCACTGCACTGCACTCCAGCCTAGGCAATAGAGTGAGACTCTGCCTCAAAAAATAATAATAAAAATAAATAAAGTTTAGACAGAGTGTCCCTGGAGGGTGCTATTTGAGACAGAGTTGCCAAATGTAAGGGACAGCTGTCTGGAGAAAGAGCACTGGAGGCAGAAGGAGGAGTGAGGTGAGATCCCTGGGAAGGGGGTCAGGTGGCCCCTGGGGAGAATCACAGGAGGGAGGTCAGACCTAAAGAGCCCTTGGATGCAGTGAGATCTGCGGCTCCCACTGTGAGTGTGGTGGAAGCACCAGAGAGTGGCAGCATCTCCTTTGGGTCTTAAAAGGCCACCAGCTACTTCGTGGAGAACAGACTACAGTGAGGACGAGGGCAGAAACTGGGAGAAGAGTGAGAAGACCCTTGTGACAATGAACAGGGCTGACTTATTACCTTGCAGAAATGACTTCACAGGTGTGGGACTGCACAGGCTGAGTCAGAAAAGTTAGCATGGTTCCTGCCTTGCTCTCTCTTGGATCAGTCATGATGGGGAAAAACCAGTTGCCATGTCTTGAGGGCACTCAAGCAGCCCTATGGAGAGGTGTAAGTGCCAAGACCTAAAGCCTCCTGCCAACAGCCATGTTGAACAAGCCATCTTAGACATGGGTCCTCCAGCCCCAGGCAAGCCTTCAGATGACACAGCCCTAGACGAAAGCTTGACTGCAACCTCCTGAGAGAACCAGAGCAAAGCCACCCCCCAAATTCCTGACACACAGAAATGAAAAGAAAATAAAGATCTGATTTTTGTTTGTTTGCTTTTTTAAGACAGGGTCTTCCTCTGTCACCTAGGCTGCAGTGCAGTGATGCAATCATAGCTCACTGCAACCTTGAACTCCTAGACTCAAGTGACCCTCCCACCTCAAACTCTTGAGTAGCTAGAACTACAGGTGCACACCACCATGCCCAGATATTTCTTTATTTTGTGGAGACAGGGTGGTCTCAAACTCCTGGCCTCAAGCGATCCTCCCGCCTCAGCCTCCCAAAGCACTGGGATTACTGGTCTGAACCACTGTGAACCACCTAAGATGTCTTGTTTTAAGTCACAAAGTTTTACGGTAATTAGTTATGCAGCAACAAATAATATATCAGGGAGGGAAAACTCTTGTTATAAAACATTAATATTCTACTCATTACTCACTGATTACAAGTACCTACAAATCCAACACCTGATAGGCACTTCTTGTTTTTTTATCATTTGGTTCCCCAGCACAACCTTATGAGGTAGATATTAGCCCCATTTTACAGATAAGGAAATTAAGGTTCTGTGACACATAGATAGCAAAGAAGCAGTGCCAGGATGTAATAGCCAAGATTTGATTCTCAGTCTCTCCAGTTCTTACTGCCTCACTATGTTATTTCCCTATTAGCTTCTCACCCATAAAATGATACCTGCCTCCTCTCCAAATCTCAATAGTCACTGTGTTCAAAACCCAAGCAAAAATATATGCAAAAGGATCTACGAATGATAAAATGCTATATACCAAATAAGGAAATAACATGTTATAACACCTATTTAAACCATAAAATACATATTATACATCTTGTTTTCTAGCCCACTTTTTCTGCTAAATAGTGTATCCACAGGTATTTCCACATATAGATGTTATTTTTAATAATTACATAGTATTCACATGTAGTTACATAAATACACACATATACACCTCTATACACATACCACAATTTAATTGATCCCCTCTTGATAGGCATTTAGATGGTTTCTAATACTCTGCTGTTACAAGCAAAACATTTTTTTGTCTGACATTAGACAAAGCAAAATGTTAACATTTTCTCTAGCACAGTGAAATCTACTCACTGCTGAAATAAAAACTACCTGCTGGGCCGGGCGCGGTGGCTCAAGCCTGTAATCCCAGCAGTTTGGGAGGCCGAGACGGGCGGATCACGAGGTCAGGAGATCGAGACCATCCTGGCTAACCCGGTGAAACCCCGTCTCTACTAAAAAAATACAAAAAACTAGCCAGGCGAGGTGGTGGGCACCTGTAGTCCCAGCTACTCGGGAGGCTGAGGCAGGAGAATGGCGTAAACCCAGGAGGCGGAGCTTGCAGTGAGCTGAGATCCAGCCACTGCACTCCAGGCTGGGCGACAGAGCGACACTCCGTCTCAAAAAA
>NW_016821178.1:1409381-1412960 GCF_001698545.2 Rhinopithecus bieti
ACCAACATGATGAAACCCTGTCTCTACTAAAAATACAAAAATTAGCCGGGCATGGTGGCAGGCACCTGTAATCCCAGCTACTCGGGAGGCTGAGGCAAGAGAATCACTTGAACCTGGGAGGCGGAGGTTGCAGTGAGCTGAGATTGCATCACTGCACTCCAGCCTAGGCAACAAGAGCAAAACTCCGTCTCAAAGAAAAAACAAGGCCAGGCGCAGTGGCTCACGCTTGTAATCCCAACACTTTGGGAGGCCAAGGCGGCAGATCATGAGGTCAGGAGTTTAAGATCAGCCTGGCCAAGACGGTGAAACCCCATCTCTACTAAAAATACAAAAATTAGCCAGGCATGGTGGCGGGCGCCTATAATCCCAGCTACTCGGGAGGCTGAGGCAGAGAACTGCTTAAACCCGGGAGGCAGAGGTTGCAGTGAGCCAAGATCGTGCCACTGCCACTTCAGCCTGGGCGACAGAGACTCCGTCTCAAAAACAAAAAACAAAAAATCTGTAACCGTGCACACCTTTAGACCCAGAAATTCTAGGACTATGTCCCCTGTGAATAAATGTACATGTACAATGCCACACTGTGTGTCATATTAAAAGGCATCCAGGCCGGCCGTGGTGACCCATGCCTGTAATCCCAGCACTTTGGGAGGCTGAGGCGGGTGGATCACCTGAGGTCAGGAGTTCAGGACCATCCTGGCCAACATAGTGAAACTCTGTCTCTACTAAAATACAAAATTAGCCGAGTATGGTGGTGCGTACCTGTAATCCCAGCTACTCAGGAGGCTGAGGCAGGAGAATCACTTGAACCCGGGAAGTGGAGGTTGCAGTGAGCTGAGATTGCACCACTGCACTCCAGCCTGGGCGACAGAGCGAGACTCTGTCTCGAAAACAAACAAACAAACAAACAAAAGTGTCCAGCAGGAGAGCCATGGTGAATAAATGACGACACATCTACATACAGTAAGAAACACAAGGCAGAGAGATGGGGATTCCATGGACTGGAGGGGAAAGGGTCCAAGGGATACTTAGAGAAAGAACAGAGTACAGAACACAAGGCATAAAGTGACCCCATTTTGGTGAAGAACAAAAAACAAGTATATTTGTGTTTACAAACACATTTATGTGCACTGAAGGATCTAACCTAACCAGTAAAAAATCACTATCTCTCTACGGATTAGGATTGGGTGGGGAACAGGGGAATCACGGAGATTTTCCTTTTTTAATTAACACTTCTGTAGTGTTTGAATATGTAAGAAATATGCATGCTTATATGTATATGTATTTATAATCCATGCATATAGTATATACACATATATGTACACATTGCATATAACTATGCATGTATGTAAATATACCACATGTATATATTAATAGATTCAGGAACAATCTATAGTAAAATATTGATAGTGAACCCATCTATATGGCAGAAATGTGGATAGGTTTATTTTCATTGAGCCTGCTTTCATTTTCCAAAATTTCTACAAAGAGTATATGTGTTCTCAATTAGAAAAAAAAATTAAATGCCCTATGTGTGGACACTTTTTTGAAACATCCAAGTTATGAGTTAAATTTTAGTGACCTCAAAGAACCAATCCTTACTTGTTTTGAAATCATTCATAAATTTTTTTTTTTTTTTGAGACAAGAGTCTCGCTGTGTTACCCAGGCTGGAGTGCAATGGCGCGATCTCAGCTCACTGCAACCTCCGCCTCCTGGGTTCAAATGATTCTCCTACCTCAGCCTCCTGAGTAGCTGGGATTACAGGCGTGTGCCACCACACCTGGCTAATTTTGTATTTTAGTAGAGACGGGGCTTCACCATGTTGGCCAGGATGGTCTCGGACTCCTGACCTCAGGTGATCTACCCGCTTTGGCCTCCCAAAGTGCTGGGATTCCAGGCATGATCCACCACACCCAGCCCGGTCAGGACTTTTAAAAGTCCTTTTGGCTGGGTGCGGTGGCTCACACCTGTAAACCCAACACTTTGGGAGGCCAAGGCGGGCAGATTAAGAGTTCAGGAGATCGAGACCATCCTGGCTAACATGNGTGCTGGGATTACAGGCATGAGCCACCGCGCCCGGCCAAATATTTTTTTCTGAAGGAAGTAACATTCTGGCAATATGTCCTAAGAGTTCACAGATCATAAAATCAAATAGATATCGATGGAAATTACCAAGTGAACTTTTAAAAGGGGATTTCAGGAGAAGAAGGAGGCCCAAAGGCAGAGTTAATGGCCCTGTGATCAAAGAAAGGTTTCGAGCACCTAAAGCCAGATCAGTCTTGGGCTCCCGCTCCGCTCAGTTCAGTGGCATCTGAAGCCTGTGCCGCTGCTTCCAGGCTGGCCTCCACTTCACAGGACAAGGAAGCAAAGGCAGGCAGCTCTGTGGTCCTCTAGAGACTTGTCCTTTAGAGCTTGTGAGAAATGTAGAATCTCTGCTTCCTCACCTTGAACTATAGAATCAGAATCTGCTTTCTGATGAGATCTTCAGATGATTAAAGTGCCAGCAGCACCCAAGGCACAGGCTGTTCTGGGGCCTTTCTCCACCTGCTGAAGTCCTACTGGTGCTTTCCAGTGCTCCACTTGATGCTGCCACCACCTCTTCCCCATGTCTTCCCTGACTGCTTCTCCCTGCCAGACATCAGCTTATCCTACTCTCTACCAGGAAAGCTGGTTCGCCTGTGATTGCATTCTATCTTTACCATCTTGCAGCCTCTGCCTCCTGAGCTTTTAGGGGGTAGGGCAGTCCATCCCCATCTACTCCCAAGACACCAAGCACAATAACTTGCACATAGCCAGCAGATGGGGGCTGAATGAGCCATTAGAAAACCCACATCTACAATTCCTGGCTGCCTGGTCAGTGTCTCCAGGTGAATGGAGGAGTGGTTATGCCTTTCCCATTGTCAATTGTCTTCTACATAGAACCTCTTTCCTAACAATATGTGGTCTTTTCTAAGTCAACACATTAAAGATGCCAGTCTTCTTAGTCAAAGGATACAAAATTTCAGTTAGACAGGAAGCATAAGTTCAAGAGATCTATTGGACAATATGGTGACTTAGTCAACAACAATGTATTGCATTGTATTGTTAAGAGTGGATTTTAGATATGGTAAGAGTAAAGGCAAAAATTTCTGAACATAAAAGTTGTAGTATAGTTACTAAAAGTGTTTCTCCACCATGCGTGGTGGCTCACACCGGTAATCCCAGCAGTTTCGGAGGCAGAGGCAGGTGGATCACCTGAGGTCAGGAGTTCGAGACCAGCCTGATAAACATGGTGAAACCCCATCTCTACTAAAAATACAAAAATTAAGGCCAGGCGTGGTGGCTCAAGCCTGTAATCCCAGTACTTTGGGAGGCCGAGACGGGCGGATCACGAGGTCAGGAGGTCGAGACCATCCTGGCTAACACGGTGAAACCCCGTCTCTACTAAAAAATACAAAAAACTAGCCGGGCGAGGTGGCGGGCGCCTGTAGTTCCAGCTACTCCGGAGGCTGAGGCAGGAGAATGGTGTGAACCCGGGAGGCGGAGCTTGCAGTGAGCTGAGATGTGGCCACTGCACTCCAGCCTGGGCGACAGAGCGAGAC
>NW_016821178.1:1416274-1421279 GCF_001698545.2 Rhinopithecus bieti
AAAAAAAAAAAAAAAAAAAAAAAAACAACTACCTGTTGACCAACAAGAAGGGCTCAGATAAAGTGATACTAGAAGCCATCAACTTCAAGGGAACCAGAGTCAAAAATAGTTTAACTTATAACAACCTTGAAGTGAGCAAATGTCACGTGTACAAATTATACGGAGATGTCCAAGAAGACGTATATAAGAAAAAACTTTTTTGTTTGCTAATCATGAGATTATGGATGCCCTTGGAGAGTACTTTCCAGGTGGCACCAGCAAACTGACCAGAGTAAATATTTTCATATTTGGTAAGCAAACCGGGCCGGGCACAGTGGCTCACACCTGTAATCCCAGCACTTTGGGAGGCCAAGGCAGTCGGATCACTTGAGGCCAGGAATTCCAGACCAGCCTGACCAACAGAGTGAAACCCTGTCTCTACTAAAAATACAAAAATTAGCTGGGTGTGGTGGCACATGCCTGTAATCTCAGCTAGGCAGGAGGCTGAGGCATGAAAATTGCTTGAACCCTGGAGGTAGTTTGCAGTGAGCCGAGATCGCGCCACTGCACTCCAGCCTGGGTGACGAAGGGAGACTTCATCACCAAAACAAACAAACAAAACCAGAATTGATATTAACAGGTTGTCAGATTTCCACAATTGAGGCAAATTATGATTGGCAGCATCAAAAAGCAGGAAGAGAAGCAGAGAGGACTGGTTGATGAAGTTACCAAAATAGTCGCCCTTATACTCCAACTTTCGGTCACGACTTCTTGTGCCAGGCGATAATGAAACAGCAATGGCCATTTCTGGTTTTGTTTTGTTTTGTTTGTTGCCACAGTTTCTGTCACCCAGGCTGGAGTACAGCGGTAAGATATTGGCTCACTGCAATCTCCGCCTCCCATGTTTAAGTGATTCTCCTGCTTCAGCCTCCCGAGTAGTTGGGATTACAGGCGCCCGCCACCACAGCTGGCTAATTTTTGTACTTTTAGTAGAGACAGGGTTTCGTCATGTTGGCCAGGCTGGTCTTGAACTCCTGACCTCAAATGATCCACCCACCTCGGCCCTGCAAAGTACTAGGATTACAGGCATGAGCCACTGCACCCGGCCACAATGGGCATTTTTGGCATTCAGCTAACTGGAAGTTGAGTGAAGGATACATTAAATTTGGGTTTAGCTGCTGGTTGTACATGTGGTTAAGCTACCATAGCACTCCCAGTGGAGGAATGGCTTTCATATATGTTCTGACACCAATACACAGGCTCATCTGACATTATGACAACGGAACAGATCCCAAACTTCATGAGATAAACTGTCCTACGATGACCAACTAGAAATAAGTGGGTAGTGGAGGAGAAACAGGGTTTGAAACATATGGAGCCAGAAGCTTGTCTGTGGGAAATTCTTCAGATCATCAAATGCATAAAATTGTAAGTAGAGAATTCTATTGTCACCAGTGCCGAAATGGGAGTTGTGTCTTATCAGGAAAATACTCAATAACGTAGTGTATGCAACTATAAATGCACTACACATTTTCTCCCTTTTTTTGATGGGAACCACATGAAATAGAATTTATCAGAATTCCAGGTGTGTAGGGCACAAAACTATGGCAGTACTATAAACAGCAAGTACTTCTTATTTTTATTATTATTTTTTTTGAGATGGAGTTTCACTCTTATAGCCCAGGCTGGAGTCCAATGGCATGATCTTGGCTCACTGCAACCTCTGCCTTCCGGGTTCAAGCGATTCTCCTGTCTTAGCCTCCCGAGTAGCTGGGATTACAGGCACCCACCACCACGCCCAGCTAGCTTTTGTATTTTTAGTAGAGACAGGGTTTCATCATGTTGGCCAGGCTGGTCTCAAACTCCTGACCTCAGGTGATCCACCCGCCTCAGCCTCCCAAAGTGCTGGGATTACAGGTGTGGGCCACCACCCCCAGCCAACAGTCAAGTACTTCTGTGCAGGAGTTTGGAGTTTTATGTATCCCAGTGTACCAGATCGCATCTTGATACTGCTGACAAATTTTAAATTGACAAAGTCTGACAATCCCAAATAAAATGGCACACAAAATTGCTTCCAACTCACTGAAACAGCATGAAGAAATAAGTGTTCAGTGACAAACTCCTAAACATGTTCATCAATAAATCAGTGAATGGAGCCTCAGAACATACTGATTATATAATGACGTGATGTTGGTCGAAACAATGCAGTGGCAACCTAAAATCTGAACTGTACTTGTGTACACCGAAATGTCAGGAAGACTTGGTATACTTTTTCAGAATTACTGATCATACTGAAGTTCAAATCTATGAAGGATCTATTGCAACGGAGGCCAAAACAAAAACAGAAAGAAAATGCTTTTAAATTTGTAATTTATTGTTTCCTGTTGGGTGTCAAATGAAGGCCTCCCCCCAAAAATTTGTCATTTAGTATGTTTCTTATTTTAAAACAATATTCACCTGTTTTGTGTTTTTAATTGTCTTTCTTTTTCCAAAATCATGAGTCTTGAGCTCCTCAAAACCTGGACCAACTGCTAGGTTTGGGCAATGAAGTGTGAGTTGGGGAGACACCTGTGGTGACCCTTGGCAGCAGCCTTTTGGAACTACGGACAGTTCCACCATGTTCCTTCCCTGCCACAGCAGCCTGCAATGTTCCAGACCCAGACCAGGGGAGGGGAATGACCAATAAACATATAAACAGATGCTCAGCAACAAGAGCAATGCAGATTGAGGCACCCTTTTCATCTACCCGATTCATAAAAATTATAAAGTGATATCCCATGCTGGTGAGAGAATGCCAAATCAGGCCATTTTCCATACTGATGGTGAGGGTACAGACTGGCCTGGTATGCAGACAGTGATCTCCCAATCCTTGTCAAAATTGGCCAGGCACAGTGGCTCACACCTGTAATCCCAGCACTTTGGGAGGCCAAGGTGGGCTGATCACCTGAGGTGAGGAGTTCGAGACCAGACTACCAACATGATGAAACCCTGTCTCTACTAAAAATACAAAAATTAGCCGGGCATGGTGGCAGGCACCTGTAATCCCAACTACTCGGGAGGCTGAGGCAAGAGAATCACTTGAACCTGGGAGGCGGAGGTTGCAGTGAGCTGAGATTGCATCACTGCACTCCAGCCTAGGCAACAAGAGCAAAACTCCGTCTCAAAGAAAAAACAAGGCCAGGCGCAGTGGCTCACGCTTGTAATCCCAACACTTTGGGAGGCCAAGGCGGCAGATCATGAGGTCAGGAGTTTAAGATCAGCCTGGCCAAGACGGTGAAACCCCATCTCTACTAAAATACAAAATTAGCCAGGCATGGTGGCGGGCGCCTATAATCCCAGCTACTCGGGAGGCTGAGGCAGAGAACTGCTTAAACCCGGGAGGCAGAGGTTGCAGTGAGCCAAGATCGTGCCACTGCCACTTCAGCCTGGGCGACAGAGACTCCGTCTCAAAACAAAAAACAAAAAATCTGTAACCGTGCACACCTTTAGACCCAGAAATTCTAGGACTATGTCCCCTGTGAATAAATGTACATGTACAATGCCACACTGTGTGTCATATTAAAAGGCATCCAGGCCGGCCGTGGTGACCCATGCCTGTAATCCCAGCACTTTGGGAGGCTGAGGCGGGTGGATCACCTGAGGTCAGGAGTTCAGGACCATCCTGGCCAACATAGTGAAACTCTGTCTCTACTAAAAATACAAAAATTAGCCGAGTATGGTGGTGCGTACCTGTAATCCCAGCTACTCAGGAGGCTGAGGCAGGAGAATCACTTGAACCCGGGAAGTGGAGGTTGCAGTGAGCTGAGATTGCACCACTGCACTCCAGCCTGGGCGACAGAGCGAGACTCTGTCTCGAAAACAAACAAACAAACAAACAAAAAGTGTCCAGCAGGAGAGCCATGGTGAATAAATGACGACACATCTACATACAGTAAGAAACACAAGGCAGAGAGATGGGGGATTCCATGGACTGGAGGGGAAAGGGTCCAAGGGATACTTAGAGAAAGAACAGAGTACAGAACACAAGGCATAAAGTGACCCCATTTTTGGTGAAGAACAAAAAACAAGTATATTTGTGTTTACAAACACATTTATGTGCACTGAAGGATCTAACCTAACCAGTAAAAAATCACTATCTCTCTACGGATTAGGATTGGGTGGGGAACAGGGGAATCACGGAGATTTTTCCTTTTTTAATTAACACTTCTGTAGTGTTTGAATATGTAAGAAATATGCATGCTTATATGTATATGTATTTATAATCCATGCATATAGTATATACACATATATGTACACATTGCATATAACTATGCATGTATGTAAATATACCACATGTATATATTAATAGATTCAGGAACAATCTATAGTAAAATATTGATAGTGAACCCATCTATATGGCAGAAATGTGGATAGGTTTATTTTCATTGAGCCTGCTTTCATTTTCCAAAATTTCTACAAAGAGTATATGTGTTCTCAATTAGAAAAAAAAATTAAATGCCCTATGTGTGGACACTTTTTTGAAACATCCAAGTTATGAGTTAAATTTTAGTGACCTCAAAGAACCAATCCTTACTTGTTTTGAAATCATTCATAAATTTTTTTTTTTTTTTTGAGACAAGAGTCTCGCTGTGTTACCCAGGCTGGAGTGCAATGGCGCGATCTCAGCTCACTGCAACCTCCGCCTCCTGGGTTCAAATGATTCTCCTACCTCAGCCTCCTGAGTAGCTGGGATTACAGGCGTGTGCCACCACACCTGGCTAATTTTTGTATTTTTAGTAGAGACGGGGCTTCACCATGTTGGCCAGGATGGTCTCGGACTCCTGACCTCAGGTGATCTACCCGCTTTGGCCTCCCAAAGTGCTGGGATTCCAGGCATGATCCACCACACCCAGCCCGGTCAGGACTTTTTAAAAGTCCTTTTGGCTGGGTGCGGTGGCTCACACCTGTAAACCCAACACTTTGGGAGGCCAAGGCGGGCAGATTAAGAGTTCAGGAGATCGAGACCATCCTGGCTAACATGGTGAAA
>NW_016821178.1:1421901-1445350 GCF_001698545.2 Rhinopithecus bieti
AAAAAAAAAAAAAAAAAAGATTAGTCAGGTGTGGTGGCAGGTGCCTGTAGTCCCAGCTACTCAGGAGGCTGAGGCAGGAGAATTGCTTGAAACGGGGAGGCGGAGGTTACAGTGAGCCGAGATCGTGCCACTGCACTCCAGCCTGGATGACAGTGCGAGACTCTGTCTCCAAAAAAAAAAAAAAGTCCTTTTAAAAGTACACAGGCACCACAATTATAGCCTGTTTTCATAAAAGAAAGTTCTCTTTTAGTCCAGATTTAATCTTGTCAGTCGTCTGAGAAGTCAAAACGTATCCTGTTTTCCATCTAAAAAAGCAATCTATGACATCACTTAGAAATACATGAGCATCGCTTCTGATACACTGTGGGGGGTAAGGAAGGTGTGCGCAGGGCCAACTGTAAGGAGACTGGGAAAGAAGTTGGACAAAAGGGCAAGTGAGGAATGTGAACATACGTCTCTCTGAGTGCTACTCAGAGAAGTTCAGGATCCAGCCTTAATCACCCACACAAAACACCAGAGAACCTAACTTCAAACTATTGTTCTTTCTTTTTTTTTAAGAGATGAGTCTCACTATGTTGCCCAGGCTGGACTCAAACTCCTGGCTCAAGAGATCCTCCCACCTCAGCCTCCTGAGTAGCTGGGATTACAGGTGCAGGCCACCACACCCAGCTTTACTGTTCTTTGATTACTCATTAGACATCTGTGTGAGAGAAACTGTGAAATCATTTGATAAAAGTGGTATTTTTATTTACAGTGATGGTGACCCACTGCTTTAAATGCACTTTCTATTCACTTGAATAAAAGCAACTCTCATCCTATAAAAGACAGTCTGTCATTAGGGTTGTAGGAGTCATTAATGCTGGCTGCCAAATATTTGTGGTTCTCCACCATCCAGCACCTTCCCTACATCCTTTGAATTTGTGTGGGGCCACAAGACTACTTCTGGCTAATGAGGTGCCACGTGCATCACTTTCAGGTGGAAGACTTTGTTGCCAGTGTGAGATGTTCCAGAGACCTCCCTTCACCATGATGCCCAGCAAGTTCTGAAATGTAGCCAGTCTACCAGCAGTGAGGACACACCGGCTAGACAGAGTAAGCACGAAAACGAACCTTGGTTGTTACTACTTAGTATTCTTGCTTATCCCAACTGCTACGAGGATGGTGCCTTCATCTCTTTGGGAATGAAAATATTTTTCCTGGATCTGGGTTTTTCCTCATCATTAATATCTTAAGAAAATCTTAGCACTTTGGGAGGCCGAGGCTGGTGAATCACGTGAGGTCAGGAGTTCAAGACCAGCCTGACCAACATGTTAAAACCCTGCTAAATATACAAAAATAAAATACAAAATGTATTTTAGTCTCTGCTAAAAATACAAAATTAGCTGGGCCTGGTGGCACATGCCTATAATAGCTACTCGGGAGGCTGAGGCAGAAGAATCACCTGAACCCAGGAGGCAGAAGTTGCAGTGAGCCGAGATCACGCCATTGTACTCTGGCCTGGGCAACAAGAGTGAAACTCCATCTCAAGAAGAAAAAAAAAAAAAGAAAGAAAAGAAATTTTAGCCCCCAGGCTGGGCACAGTAGCTCACGCCTGTAATCCCAACATTTTGGGAGGCTGAAGCAGGCTAATCACCTGAGGTCAGGAGTCCAAAACCAGCCTGGCCAACATGGTGAAACCCCGTCTCTACTAAAAATACAAAAATTAGCCGGGTGTGGTAGCACAGGCCTGTAATCCCAGCTACTGAGGAGGCTGAGGCAGGAGAATCGCTTGAACCCAAAAGGCAGAGGTTACAGTGAGCCAAGATCGTTCCACTGCACTCCAGCCTGGCTGACATGGCAAGACTCTGTCTCGAGAAGAAAAGAAGAGAAGAGAAGAGAAGAGGAGAAGAGACCTTAGCCCCCAGACACTATGTCCTAAAGAGTGACTGAGGTTGCTGGGCACAGTGGTGCACACCTGTATTCCTAGCTACCCAGGAGGCCTAGGCGGGAGGATTACCTGTGCCCAGGAGTTTGAGGCTGCCTGCCGTGAGCTATGCTCATGTCTGTGTAATAGCCACTGCACTCCAGCCTGGGCAACAGTGCGAGACCCTGTCTCTTAAAAAAAGAAAAAGTTACTGAGGTGGGTGTGGATATTTGCCTTTAGGTTTTAAAAGTCCATTTTTAAAAAAACTAATATTTAGGCAAGTACCATCCCTTCATTCAGCTAAAATTAACTGAGGATCTACTATGTGCCAGGCACAATCCTAACTCTAGGGATGCAATGGTGAACAAGCTCCTTAGGGAGCAAATGCTCCTGATTTTTTTCTTCCTGATATATGCATTATTTCCATGACAAGTCATTTCAAATCTATTGAAGAGTATATCCCAATTTAATCACGACGTATATTACCTGGTGTCCTGCAAACTCCACAGTGGGAAGGGGTACGGTCCGTCCTCAGCAGCCCTACCTCCCACTCCTCAAGCCTGGGCTCAACCTCAGCCTTGCACTGGGTTCACACCCTCCTATGAACACCAGTCAGGTCCGGAGCCTGACTCCCTCCTCATGGGGGGGCAGGGGCAGTGCTCTCACTGGCACTCGTCTGCTGCCCTCCTCTCCCGAGTATGGCTTCTTTCAGGGCCCCAATCCCTGTACATGTCAGGATCACAGATATGTACGAGAAGGGTCATGCCCCAGGCAAACAGGGTGAGGCCAAACAACTTCTCCCTCAACCCTGATCATTCTGTGGCACTTGGAGACTCTCTGTGCTTAAGGTCTCAGTTCCTAGCTAACACACGCCATTATACACAAAAAAGAACTAATCAGGTGCCTGGCTCAGTGCTCAGGTATCGAGAGGTATCGAAACAAAAAGTGCAGCTGGGGTTTGGAAGAGGGAGGGTCAACGAGGGCTTGGGCAGCAGCAGAGGCTTTAGGAGGCTTCACAGTCAACACCTAACTCAGGTGGTCTTAGAGGAAAAGCGGTAGAGAACATTTGTGTGAGATAGTGCCTAGCTTTCAAGATGTGTTCCTTGGTTGGCTGGAGGTGGGTGGAAGGTTGGGACAGAACCTAGTTCTTCACCAAAGTGCCTCTGTTTTATGTTTATATTCCCATTAGCAGTGGTTCGTAAAGTTTTCTGGCCAAAGAACAGAACACCTGTTAATAGCCTTCTCCTAAACTAATGTTCCAAGGAGACTAGTTTGCAAACCATTGTTCGGGTTTATACATTGGGAAAGTATTTCTGTCGCGCTTTTTAAAAAATTTTTTTAAGGCTGAAACTACAGATGCAGTCTGGCCCTTTCCCTCACGGAGGAGCAGCCCCAAATTGACACAAGTGTGCACAGTGGTGGGCCCGGCAGACATACAGCTTTGGGTCTTCTCATACTAAGCCCCATGCTGTTCCCACCTTAACTATATCCCTGGTCTTAGGGTATCAGGCACACCAGCATCTTAACAGTTCTGAAAAGCCTCACGGTAAAACCTGTTTACCTTTACTTGATATATGGATGTTACATGAGCACAGATTTCTTCCCCCAGCACACCTCTTAACACTTTGCACAGCCATGTCTGGAGGGAAACTAGTTTGGGAAACACAAAAGGCATGTGCTGGTCAACACTCAGCTTTGTCATGTCATGCACAATTTACAGAGTAAAAACATGGAAGCTCAATTACCCAGCAGAGGAGCAACTATTAAGGACCCTGTTAACTTAGTGAAGACCTACGAAGCTGAGTGGTGACCACACGCGCACACACGGCAGGGTTCAAAGTGTCTTCAGAATCAGACAGAACTCTAATCAACTCCAGCACATTCGAAATCAAAATGTCTCTATTCCTGCCAATACTGCAAAAATATCTGAAAGACGAGACAGGGCTTGTATTTAGCCACAGACGAAAAAGTCTACCTGTTAAGGCTGCTGAAGACCTCAGGATGTGCACAACGGAGAATCCAGAGGGGGCAGTAGAGGGCAAGGCAGAGACTCCAATTCCGAAGCCAGCTCCACTGTTAGCAACCAACAGGGGATATTATGATGGGCTCCTGGAGCCAGAACTACAGAATAGGCACCAGGCCTCTCCCCACCATCTTTCACAGTGTTGAGATCGGGGGTTTTAAGCCACTCTTCATACACACGCTAAACAACAGATCACCTTAAAATATAAGTTCCCAGGCCAGAAGCCATTTATATGGTCTGCAAAGGGAGACAAATTGCTATGCACCTCATCTCTCCCTTTCATAGCACCTCGGGATAACAATGGTTTCCACTGAAGGAGCATCAATAATGTAAGGAAGCTACAGGGCTCTGCACCAGGCACAGTCCAAACATCTCTGATCCTCACATCCCGACTCAGGAAGCAGGCAGCACCTCCATCGTGTGGCCAGGTTTGTCCAAGGTCCCAAAGCTAGTTCCTCCCCTACCTCATTCTCCTAGATAAGATGCCTAACATATGACTTATCCAGAGTCTTCCCACCCCTTTTACCATGGAAAAATCACCATGTATGATTTCTCTTCAAGGAAAGCAATACAAGACCTGGGGTTGCCAGTAGTGAGAGTGTGACAAAGCCCACAACGTGACTGCTCATTCTCAAAAGAATCTAGCTGTAGTAGCATCTTAATTTTTCTAAGAAAAATAATCCATGAGGTTTTTTTCCCCTCCCAAGGGAGGCCATCCCATGAGGAAGATAAATTTAAAATATCACCCTCCTCTCCCTTGAGACAATCAGGCAATGAGCAAATAATGTTTGGTTCTGAAACAAAGGAGCTAATTGCAGGTATAAATTATTTAATCTGCAACCAAGGTGTTTGCATGTGATCTCTGGTTTCATTGCTTTTCTCTAGCAGTGCCCAAGCTAGGACCTGAGGGTAGCAAAGAAGTAATAGAAAACTACCTGCTCTGGAAGGGCAGAGACGGCCCTCGGGAGCTAAAGCCACCTAGGCTGACCAGAAGGACTAATTAGTCAACCGTGATTAGTTGAGCAAAGGAGCCAAGGGGTGGAGGCAAGTAAGTTCCTCATTGTTGACAAGAAAGGGAAAGATGAGGTCAAAGGCAGAGGCTTCCAAGGACTCAGGATGGTCAAAAGAAAACAGAGTGCAGGCAAGGCCGGGATGCAGCAGAGGGCAGCAAGGTGTGTACCCCCAAAGGAAGCCCGCCGGCCTCAGCAGCCACACTCCACTCTAAGTCGTGCTTACCGCAGACCCCTGAAGGCACCGTTTTCCACCGAGGACAGAAGCATTGGGTTGTTGATGCCCCAGAAAGCTTGGTTGGGTCTGGGTGTGGCCTGTGTCACTAAGGCCTATTCAATCAGTGTCCCTGACAGATGTTTCAAGTGGGTTCTCTGTGTAAACAATTTTGCTATTTTGGAATTCTAAAGCCATAAATAAGAGTTGAACTTTGGACATTGCATTCAATTTCCATTTTCCGCAAGATTCTCACCTTCAACGTAAATTTTCATACTTACAAGCATGCTCTAACACATACATTAAACCCGCAGGTTACCCATCAACAACGGCTGGACACAGTGTATCACAGGCTCCAATTAAAATAGGTTTATTTTTTGATATCTAACTACTTAAAGCACACAAACAGGGTTATCCAATAAAGTGCAAAACATTTTCTTATTTTTAAAAGAAAATCCAGAAATCCTTATTATGTGGTTTGATGATACAACTGCACATGATTTCAGAAAACCACAGGACGGTCAGCATCTTTCTTGCCAAGAGAATGCCCACGGAATTCTACTGCGAATGCTACCCTGCTCAAAAAGCCAAATTTTCAGACCATTTAAATTAGTAATGGGGCAAAAACAAAGCACATGTAGAGGACAGAGGAAACAAACTGCCTTTAAACCATAAACATCTGAAGCTGTTTAACTACACTGCTGCCATTAGGATCTTGTCCCCTTCCTTTCTCATGGTCCTAGCTTCATGGATGAGGCTGAAATCCCAGAAAGCAGTGCTGCATCCCCACAATTCAAAAGCAAAATCTCCCCCTTTCCTTCCTCTTCCTGCTTTACTTCCTGGGTACTTCCCCAACCTAACAACTCTGGCCAACCACCTTAACTGAGAGCAAGGGCACAGTATTTCTCATTGAACGAGAAACGAGCAGGCTGGGAGAAGCTTTTTGCTCAAGATTGATTTCAGCCAAAATAGTGAACCGCGTATCATAGGAGGCCAGGTGGAAGTCCGATGGGAAAACCCAGCTCAGTCGTGAGACCCACTACCCTGGCAACCCCCAGGACCTCTGCACCATCCAGAGAGAGAGGTCTTGGGACCAGTCTCTGGGATAGGGAGATGCAGCGAGCTAAGGGTTAGCAGTACAAGCCCAAACCTATGACTCCCAGGGCCGCCATCCTTACCCCACAGGTCAGGGACTACTGCTCAGCATGGTGTTTATAATGATGTCCCCAGCTCCAGACACAGTGAGAACAGTGGAACCTAGAATGTGTGACACTGTGGCCTTCTTAAAAAGTCTACGTTTGCTAAGCCCTTCTACTATGAGTCAAATACAATGCTGGGCACTTCTATAAGCATTCTACCCTTTAATTTAAAATTCATTCCATCCTGATAGAAACATGGTTGGTTGGTTTTCATCTATTTAAGACAGAGTCTTGCTCTGTTGCCCAGGCTGGAGTGCAGTGGCGTGATCTCGGCTCACTGTAACCGCCTCCCGCGTTCAAGCAATTCTCCCTGCCTCAGCCTCTCAAGTAGCTGGGATTAGAGGCATGTGCCACCATGCCTGGCTAATTTTTATGTATTTTTTAGTAGAGACAGGGTTTGCCATGTTGGCCAGGCTGGTCTCAAACTCCTGGCCTCAAGCGATCCACCTGCCTCAGCCTCCGAAAGTGCTGGGATTAAAGGCGTGAGCCACAGCACCCAACCAGTTTTTAATTAAGATATAATTCACACACCATAAAATTCACTCTCTAAAATATACAATTCAGTGGCTTTTAGTATATTCAAAGTTGTGCAACCATCACTATTATGCAGTTACAAAACATTTTCATCACCTCAGGAAGAACATGGTTTTTAATCACCATCCTATTGATAAGTGAAGCAAAGTTGTTAAGCAACCCAGCCAAGATAAGTCTTGTTAACAGCAGAGTTGGGGTTCAAATCAGGACCCCAGAACTCTCTACAGCACTAGACACTGGTGACCACCCTCCACCTGCACTGGACTTCCACTGCTCCCCCTTCCCATCCTGCCTCCCGTCACATGAAGCGTGATCTCCAGGGCCTGGCCCCTGCTGCCTTCTCATGAAACACACACTTACCAACAAATTCCCTCCTCTGGACTCACACTTCCAAATCCACCCTTCCAGTCTGAATGTCTATCTAAGCCCCAGACCCAGGCCATAACTGTTCCCCCACAAACTGGGCACCTCTATGTAATATCACCAGGCACCCACAAATGTGAGTGCAAAAATTCCCTTGCCGTTAGCACAGCCTGTTGCACAGTAGTTAAGGTGTGGGGCTCTGGAGGCTCACGGCCCTGCGCCCTGATCCCAGTTCTGCCACTCATTAGCTCTGTGACCCTGGGCATATTTACTTCTCTTCTCCGAGCCTCTCTTTATAAATCATAAAATGGGTTTTCTTTTATTTGTTCAACTGTAAAATTCTGATGCTACAGGATTGCTGTGAGGATTAAATGTAAAATACTTTGCTCCATGCCCAACAGTGAGTATTCAGCTAAATGGCAGCCACTGTCCTTACTATGTGAAAGGGCCAACAGAGCCCTCAGACATATTTCCTGTCTTCACCAAGCTCCAGTCCAGTAAAGAAATGTGAACATGTAGCATGTATCAGAATTTCCTTTTTTTGGGGGGGTTTTGGGGGTTTTTTTTGAGACAGTCTCACCCTGTCACCCAGGCTAGAGTGTTGTGCTCACTGAAACCTCCACCACCCAGGCTCAGGCCAACCTCCCACCTCAGCCTCCTGAGCAGCTGGTACCACACAGGCACACACCACCACACCCGGCTAATTTTTCTAATTTTTGTAGAGACAGGGTTTCGCCATGTTGCCAAGGCTGGGACTCAAGCAATCCACCTGCCTCCCAAAGTGCTGAGATTACAAGTGTGAGGTACTGCGCCCAGCTGAACTTACTTCTTTTTAAAAAATAGCTATTATCGGCCAAAAAGACCTAGAAGTAATAACTCAGTGACAATGAGCACCCCAAGTACCCAGATTGAGGTCTCTAAATAATATTTCCTACTAAAAGTAACAAGGGTTTCTTAGAGAAATGGCTAATTCAGGTCTGGGACAGGACATCCACAGGATAAATATTAATTCCCACTAAAGGAACAGGGATTCCTTGGTAAAATGCCTAACTGAGGTCTAGGGCAGAAACGTGTGTGTGTGTGTGTGTGTGTGTGTGTGTTTATATATGTGTATATATGTATTACATACATATACACGAGATATTAAGATCCAAATCTTAGTTTCTAAATACTACCATTTCTCACTTAAAGGAAGTAGGGCTCCCTGGAAAATCCAGGGCTGGGGTAGAGAGTCAAAGATGAGCATGAAACATCTTGTGCTCAGAGAATGAAGGGAATATGTCTAAAGGACACTGGAACCAGTGTAGAGGGGCTCCCACTGGCCAAATCGGAGACATCTTGAGCATCAAAATAAATAATTATACTTTGGCCAGGTGCAGTGGTTCATGCCTGTAATCTCAGTGCTTTAGGAGGCTAAGGCATGAGGATCACTTGAGCCTAGAAGTTGGAGACCAGCCTGGGCAACATAGTGAGACACCATCTCTACAAAAATAAAAAAAATTAGTCGGGAATGGTGGCCCACACCTGTGGTCCCAGCTGCTCAGGAGGCTGAGTTGGGAGGATCTCTTGAGCCCAGGAGGTCAAGACTCCAGTGAGCTATGATCGTGCCAATGCATTCTAGCCTGGGCAACAGAGCATAGTCTCTGGGAGACAGAGTATTTGTCTCCAAAAACAAACAAAAATAATAATTATTAAGTATTAAAATCAATGAAAAAAATTCAAACTCATGAGTTCACACAAATATAAATGAAGAATGGAGAAGGAAAAACTCTTTCCTACAGTTGAAAATCCAACCAACAAATATAGAAGGAATAGTGGATTTAAAAAACTGCCATTTGGCAGCTATCATAATAATTCTTGATTCAGGCAAGAGTCATCAACGGACATTAAAACTAATGAATGAAAGGGTTTTTTGTTGTTGTCATTGTTGTTTCTTTTGAGACAGAGTCTTACTCTGTTGTCCAACCTGGAGTATAGCGGCGCGATCTTGGCTCACTGCAACCTCTGCCTCCCAGTCTTCCCACCTCAGCCTCCCGAGTAGCTGGGACTATAGGCATGCCCCACAGAGCCCAGCTAGCTTTTGTATTTTCTGTAGTTTCACCGTGTTGCCCAGGCTGTGAAAGGTTGAGAAGTTATAGGATATTTACATTGTCTGAAAGTATCTTCCCACACACAAAAAAAATACTTATTAACTACACAGGAAAAAAAAAAAAAAAAAAGTAACTCAACAGTGGAGAATCTGGGCAGACATCCCCTTAACCAGGTTAAGATCTTCAATAATGGGTCAAATCTGCATCATCTGCCTCTGATATGGCGTACTGAAAGGACACATTGTCACTTCTGTGGTGTTGCCGACACTACCACAAAATAACCAGAATCCAAACAAGAGACAGCATCAGACAAACCCAAATTAAGGGATGGTCTACAAAATAACTCGCCTGTATTCTTCAAATGTCAATGACATGAAACAAAGCTAAAGAACTATCCCAGACTCAAGGAGATTAAAGAGACATGACAACTAAATGACAACATGATCTAGGATTTTCATTTATTAAACAGATTTTTGAGACAAAGAGGGAAGCATGAATACTATAGATTAGCTAAGAGTACTGAATCAGTATTAATTTCCTGAAAATTTGTTTTTTTTTTTCAGATGGAGTCTCACTCTGTCACCCCAGCTGGAGTGCAATGGTGTGATCTCGGCTCACTGCAACCTCCACCTCCCAGGTTCATGCTGTTCTCCTGCCTCAGCCTCCTGAGTAGCTTGGGCTACAGGTGCCCGCCACCACGTCTGGCTAATTTTTGTATTTTTAGTACAGACAGGGTTTCACCATGTTGGCCAGGCTGGTCTCAAACTCCTGACCTCAGGTGATCTGCCTGCCTCAGTCTCCCAAAATGCTGGGATTATAGGCATGAGCCACCGCAGCCAGCCCTAATTTCCTGATTTTGATAACTATAGTGTGGTTATGTAAGAAAGTAATCTTGTTTTTAGGACACTGAAGTTTTTAGAGATAAAAGAGACATCAAGTCTGTACTCTCAAAAGACTTAAAATATTCTGTAAATATACATATACAGATATATAAACACAGAGAGAGAATAAAGGAAACATAAAGCTAATATGGTAAAAGTTAACATTTGGAGAATCTAGGTGAAAGTATATATTGTTTTATACTACTCTTGCAACCTTTTAGTCTGTAATTATTTCAAAATAAAGGCTTTTAAATGACATATATCAAATCTGTAAAATCCACGAGTTTGGAGAAAAAAATCCATTGTTCACCTTTAGAGGTTGCTAAAGCATTAACTTGTTACTAGGAAAATTAATGAAGGAAAAGAATCAAAAGAATCAAGCATTTACCTTGCCTTTCCTGTACAAACCGTATTTCAGGACAATGAAATGGATGGTGAGGAAAAGATCTTTACAAAATTCCAGTTAATAAATGCAAAAGGAATGATCGAGTTAGAAAATCATCAGCCAGGCGCCATAACCCATGCCTATAATCCCCGCACTTTGGGAGGCCAAGGTGGAAAGACCACTTGAGGCCTAGAGTTCGAGACCAACCTAGGCAACATACTAAGACTCCATCTCTACAAAAAATATTGAAAAACTAGCTGGACGTTGTGATGCATGCCTGTAGTCCCAGCTGCTCAAAGGGGTGAGGTGGGAGGATCACTTGAGCTCAGGAGGTCTAGGCTGCAGTGAGTTATGATTCCAAGAAAGCAAAGAAAGAGAAAGAAGAAAGGAAGGGAGGGAGGGAAGGAGGAGGGAGGGAAGGAGGGAGAGAGGGAGGGAAGGAGGGAGGGAAGGAGGGAGAGAGGGAGGGAAGGAGGGAGGGAGGAAGGGAGTAAACCATCATTCTGAAATGATCTGGACCCGGATTCTCAATCCATCTGAAAACCAGGAGTTAGAGGGCATTAATTGCTGAACTCAACCAAAAACTATTCTTTTTCTGCCTGTTCATTTATCAAAGTCATATTCCTAACTCCCATTCGAGTCGCACTTCCTCCACCAAAGCTTTCTGTAGCTCTTTCTTCAGCCCAAACCAGTTTTATCGCTCTGTGATTTCCTGTGGCCCTTGATCTATGCCAGTGGTTCATATACTTGGTTCATCCGGGGGTCCTTTCAAAATCCCAATACCCACATTGGGCTCTAAAATAAGGTTTCTCAAACTCAGCACTATTGGCATCTAGGACCAGATCACTAATCGTTGTGAGGAGCTGTCCTGTGCATTGTAGGATGTTTAGCAGCATCCCTGGCCTCCACGCCACTAGGTGCCAGTACTCCTCCCACCCCCAAGTGGAGAAAACCGAAAATGTCTCCAGATACTGTCAAATATTCCCTGGGGGGCAAACTCTCCTCCCACAGGGAGGAAGAATGGCTGATCTAGCTTGTGAGCATCAGTAGCTATTAAAGCCACAGATGAGGAATTTCAAACAGATGGATCAAGCACCCACCAATCAATCTTGGCTTCACTAAAAGCAAGACAATCAGCTGCTCCGCCTGCTAGTGTGGATGCAATAGGATGAAGCCAGCAGACCTGAGACAGCTTTTCATCCCACCCCCAACCCCATCCCACAGTCAAGCTATATAGAGTAACCAGGTTACAGGAAATAGAGAAGTTGAAGGAGCACGATAAAATCACACTAGAGGCTGGGCGTGGTGACTCACACCTGTAATCCCAGCATTTTGGGAGGCCGAGGCAGGCAGATCACTCGAGGTCAGGAGTTTGAGACCAGCCTGGCCAACACTGCGCCATCTCTACTAAAAATACAAAAATTAGCTGGGCATGGCGGTGTGCACCTGTAGTCCCAGCTACTTGGGAGGCTGATGCACAAGAATCACTTGAACCTGAGAGGCAGAGGTTACAGTGAGCTGAGATAGTGCCACTGTACTGCAGCCTGGGCGACAGAGTGAGACTCTGCCTCAAAAAAAAAAAAAATCACGCTAGAGAAAGCCACCAGTCGAGGCCAAAATGTGGGAAATCTATATAACACATTACCCCATTTCATCAGCAAACATATGACATAAAGGGAGATGAGGGCTGTTGTAAGATTAAGACAGACTGGCCGGGCGCGGTGGCTCAAGCCTGTAATCCCAGCACTCTGGGAGGCCGAGACGGGCGGATCACAAGGTCAGGAGATCGAGACCATCCTGGCTAACCCGGTGAAACCCCGTCTCTACTAAAAAAATATAAAAAACTAGCCGGGCGAGGTGGCGGGCGCTTGTAGTCCCAGCTACTCAGGAGGCTGAGGCAGGAGAATGGCGTAAACCTGGGAGGCGGAGCTTGCAGTGAGCTGAGATCCGGCCACTGCACTCCAGCCTGGGCGACAGAGCGAGACTCCGTCTCAAAAAAAAAAAAAAAAAAAGATTAAGACAGACTTCAGACACAGCAAGCAAATGCAATCATGTATGGATCTTGTTTAGACCCTAATTGAAACAAACCAAAAGGGCATTTTGGAGATCACTGGGGAAAAGTGAATATAGGATAGTCAATGACATTAAGCAATAATTACATGTTATTTTGAAGTAATACTGATATTGTGGATGTATCATTTAACATAAAGTTCGTAACTGATAGAGATGCATACTTCATATTTATAGTTGAAATGCCATGATATTGAAGACTTGTTTTAAAATATTACAACAAAAAAGGAGGGGAGTGTTGACTACACAAAAATGCAAAATAGTGGCTGGGCGCAGGGGCTCATGCCTGTAATCCCAGCACTTTGGGACGCCGAGGCGGGCGGATCACAAGGTCGGGAGATCGAGACCATCCTGGCTAACATGGTGAAACCCTGTCTCTACTAAAAAAAAAAAAAAAAATACAAAATATTAGCTGGGCATGGTGGCGGGTACCTGTAGTCCCAGCTACTCGGGAGGTTGAGGCAGAAGAATGGTGTGAACCTGGGAGGCGGAGCTTGCAGTGAGCCGAGATCGTGCCACTGCACTCCAGCCTGGGCGACAGAGTGAGACCCCATCCAAAAAAAAAAAAAAAAATGATAACTGTAAAAGCTGGATAAAAAGTATGTGGGGACTTGTTGTACTATATATATATATATATATCTTTACTAGTATATGTTTCAAAGTTTCCATAATAAAAATTTAAACTTTTTTAAAATGTTGAAGAACTTATATCCAGAACATACAAAAAACTCAAATCTCCACAATAAGAAACAACCCAATTAAAAAGTGGGTAAAGGCCGGGCGCGGTGGCTCAAGCCTGTAATCCCAGCACTTTGGGAGGCCGAGACGGGCGAATCACGAGGTCAGGAGTTCGAGACCATCCTGGCTAACACGGTGAAACCCCGTCTCTACTAAAAAATACAAAAGCTAGCCGGGCGAGGTGGCTGGCGCCTGTAGTCCCAGCTACTTGGGAGGCTGAGGCAGGAGAATGGCGTAAACCCGGGAGGCGAACCTTGCAGTGAGCTGAGATCCGGCCACTGCACTCCAGGCCGGGCGACAGAGCGAGACTCCGTCTCAAAAAAAAAAAAAAAAAAAAAAAAATGGGTAAAAGATATGAGCACATTACGAAAGAAGATACATAGATGGCAAACGAGCACACGGAAAGATCCTTAACATCACTAGCTATTAGGAAAATGCAAATTAAAACTACAAGGCAGAGCATGGTGGCTCACGCCTGTAATCCCAGCACTTTGGGAGGCTAAGGCAGGAGGAGCACTTGAGCCTAGGAGTTGGAGACCAGACTGGGCAATCTAGTGAGACTCCATCTCTACAAAAAAAGAAAAAATTAGCCAAGCGTGGTGGTACATCTGTGGTCCCAGTTACTTGGAAGGCAGAGGTAGGAGGATTGCTTGAGCCTGGGAGGCAGATGCTGTAGCGAGCCCTGATTATGCCACTGCACTCCAGCCTGGACAACAGGGTGAGATCCTGTCTCAAAAAAAAAAAAACACACACACACACACACAAAACTCCACCATAAAAGTGAAATTTATTGCATGTAAATTAAAAGAAAATTTTAAATGTTGTGAAGTCTATTGATAAGGAGAAACATGCATAAAACAGTCACGTTACAAAGCAATCTGTACTTGTAAATATATACAGACATATATGTGAACAAATATATATGGAGACAAAAGTATTACACACAATGTGACTAGTGTTCATCTCTGATGAGTAAGACACCAGGACATGTGGTTTTTTTTCTTTTAACTTACAGGTATTTTCTAATTTTTCTTAAATTGGTATTACTTGTGTGATTTCTTTAAGAAGTAATTTCAAAACAAGCAGATAAAAAAATAACCGCAAGCTGCTCTGGGAAGCCTTTCCTTATCCCTCCACAATAAGCCTCTCCCTCTGCAGGCTTCCTGCTGTCTCCTGGAATCTCCTAACACTTGGCTGCCCTGTCCCCATAGTCAGCTCTTCCCTCTCCTGCTCGCTGTGCTGAGTGAGGAAGTGCAGTTTACCGCATGGTGGGGCCTGTCTCCGGAATAGTGTCTAGCTGGCTCCCCGCTCTATCCCTCCCGAACAGACACTCAGGAAAATAGCTGAAAACAAAAAAAAAAAAAAAAAAAAAGAAAATAGCTGAGCAATGACTTACCAACAGGGCATGAACAGGCATCTAAGAAACAGTCATTAAACCATGTCCACAGGCAACTGGACACTATCCAAAGGTTGATAATTAATGTTCCATGTCAGCCTAAAACATGGGCTCAGGTGAAGGGCCCCTTAAGTTTCTAGAAATTATTTGGGAGAAAACATACAAAGCTGATTTATCACTTGCCACATCTGTGAATAACAGACTTCAGATTGCTAATATGTAAGATGATAAGCTTCAAAATTATCCCAACATCAGCCAGACTGGTGCTGCAGATGGACTCTAACCCGTATAAATTTCAGGTTCAAAGATTCAGCTACAGGAATATAGAGTAGGAAAAAAAGACTTGATAAATGCAGCCAAGTGAAAACAGATCTGGTGATTTTAGCTGACATCAATCACACTGAGACTAAATGCTTGTCAGTTAAGGATGAAGTAAAAAACCGTCATTTTTGGTGGGAAGTAGAGCTGAGCAGTCCCAAATCTTTTCTATAACGCTCTGTTTTCATATTCACAGGCAGAAAAGCCTGTTCATTAATATGAAAACATAGTAACATTAAGTCCAAATTTTATTAAAATGGATCCTTTCATATGATTCCTCACACATGCCAGGAATATCCCAGTGTAATATTTAAAACATTTCCTTACTACAGGCCGGGCGTGGTGGCTCACATTTGTAATCCCAGCACTTTGGGAGGCCAAGGTGGGTGGATCACCTGAGATCAGAAGTTCAAGACCAGCCTGGCCAACATGGTGAAACCCCGTCTCTACTAAAACAACAAAAAAATTAGCCGGGCATGGTGGTGCATGCCTGTAATTCCAGCTACTCAGGAGGCTGAAACAGGAGAATTGCGTGAACCCAGGAGGCAGAGACTGCAGTGAGCCGAGATCGCACCACTGCACTCCAGCCTGGGCAACAGAGCAAGACTCTGTCTCAAAAAATAAATAAAATAAAAATAAAACATTTCCTTACTACAAAAACAAACAAAAAACCAAAACACTATGCCACCCCGATTCATCTCTACGCAAGCCAGGGCCCCAGCAGCCTGCAAGCCAGGAGCCTCTTTGGCTATCAGACAATAAAAACAGACAACAAAAACAAATTAGAAGGCTTCCAAGTATCACAAATTTGGAATTCCAGTTCAGTTAATGAAGTAGGTACACTCCTGCCTGTCTGTCCCACTGAATACTGCTATCAAACTGAAAACAATGCACGGAGCAGCTATTTCAGGATGCTGGAAAACAAATCCAAGTAGGCAGATGGGGAACATGACCAGAGTTCAACGCATCACAGAACCAACAGTCAGGTTCCTATTTTTCCTCCAGTGTTCCCCAGCTTAGACTCAAAGGAGCCTCAAACCCAGAAAAGGGAGTCTGGTATAGATAGGGAGACCAGGACAATCCTCTAGTTCTGGCCAGAAAAGTGGACGGGGGGGTTTCCTAACACTCATAGACACTGAGGACAATCCTGGGTTTTATTTTCCTTTTAACTTTTTTTCCTCCATTCTCACTTAGATTTCAGACCCCAGACAATCCTGAAGTGGCAGAGGCAATGCAGCAGCAGGAGGCTACAGATGCCCACATCAGAGGAGCTGACTCAGAGGAACTCGAGTTTTTACGGCATGAGCAAACCCCATGGCTTTCCCCTTCCCCTGTCCCCCCACCATATGGCCTAGGACATGGACACAGTTGTGGAAACTGTTCAACAGAATAGGGTAACTAAAGGACCAGCTTTTGGGACACAGACCCTAAAGAGGAGTTGTAGGGGCTAGAAAAGGCCAAGGAATTAGCAGAAAGAGGAAGCAAACCCATAAAGTTCCATAAACTCCTGTTTATAAATCAAAAAACCAAGCCCATAAAGCTTATAAACTCCTGGGCTCACCCCAAGTTCTATACATGTGAATCCGACCCTAAACAGTGCAGTAAAGACACTGAGAATGAACTATGGGATAGGTCACCACCTAGGTCCCAGACTGGCCACTGGGTGGCATATACCAAGCAAAGGTTCAAATAGCATCACAAAGGCTTTGAAACGGAATTGATATTGGACCTTCAACACACAGAAGGCTGACCCGAACTTCTCACTGGAACCCAGCCAGGTTGATTGCTTTCTAAAATAAAACAAAAACCAACCCTCTTCATAGGATTTAAACAAGACCAGAGTCCCATAACACAATAAACAAATGTCCATGATATAATTCTAAATTACTTGGCGTAGGAAGAACCAGGAAAATCTCCATTTATACGGAAAAAGGCAATCAACAGATGCCAATGTCAAGATGACACAGTTGTTGGAATTATCAGATTGTAAAGCAGCTATAATAAAATAACCCAAGATTAGCCAGGCATGGTGGTATACCCCTGCAGTCCCAGCTAATCAGGAGGCTGAAGGGGGAGGATTGCTTAAGCCCAGGAGTTCAAGGTTACAGTGAGTGATGAGCTACATTCTGCTATTCAGCCCATCCATTTTTATTTTGGATACTATGTTTTTTTTTTTTTTTTTTTTTGAGATAGAGTCTAGCTCTGTTGTCAGGCGGCTGGAGTGCAGTGGTGCGATCTCAGCTCACTATAACTTTCGCCTCCCAAATTCAAGCGATTCTCCTGCCTCAGCCTCCCAAGTAGCTAGGATTATAGGCATATGCCGCCACACCCAGCTAAGTTTTGTATTTTTAGTAGAGACAGGGATTCACCATGTTGGCCAGGATGGTCTCAATCTCCTGACCTTGTGATCCATCCACCTCAGCCTCCCAAAATGCTGGGATTACAGGTGTGAACCACTGCACCTGGCCCATTTGCTTCTTTATATCTTCTATTTCTTAGCTGAGACTTTCTGTCTTTTCATTTGTTTAAAGAGTATGCATCCCTACTTCTTGGATTGTTTTATACAAAGCTTAGAACAGGCCAGGTGCAGTGGCAAACGCCTGTAATCCCATCACTTTGGGAGGCTAAGGTGGGCAGATCACCTGAGCTCAGGAGTTTGAGACCAGCCTGGCCAACATGGTGAAACCCTGTCTCTACTAAAAATACAAAAATTAGCTGGGCATGGTGGCACGCACCTGTAGTCCCAGCTACTCTGGAGGCTAAGGCAGGAGAACTGCTTGAACCCGGGAGGCAGAGGTTGCAGTGAGCCAGTATGGCACCACTGCACTCCAGCCTGGGTGACAGAGCGAGTCTCCATTTCAAAAAAAAATTCAGATGAAGGAAAATGAAAAGAACTCATAGCCAACAAACCTGCTCTAAATGAAACGCTATGAGTTTCTTCATGGAGAACAGAAATGATACCAGAGGGAAACTTGGAACATCAGTAGTGAAAGAAAAGCAACAGAAACGGTAAAAACCTCAGTAAACAGAACAACAATTCTTCTCAAGTTATTTAAAGTATGCATGATGGTTAAGAGCAAAACCTATAACAATGTTGGGATTTCAACGTATTTGACAACGAAAACAAAGTAGGAGGGTAAAGGGACCTATGTACTTGCAAGGTTTCTGTATTTCATTCTAAGTAATGAAATATTAATTATAAGTTGCAAAATATTAATGTTATAATTATGTGTATGTATAATGTAATTCCTAGACCAAGCACTTAAAAAAAAACTATATAAAGAGATACTAGTCAAAACTCAATAAATCAATTATAATGAAATACTAACAAATATTCAAAGACTCCAAAAGAAAAGAGGAAAGGGAAAACTGGAACAAAACAGAGGGAACAAACAGAAAATAAATAACAAAATGGTAGGTTTAAATTTAAGCATACTAGTAATTACATTAAATATAGCCAGGACATGGTGGCTCACACCTGTAATCCCAGCACTTTGGGAGGCCAAAGCGGGAGGACTGCCTTGATGCCAGGAGTTCCAGACCAGCCTGGGTAACACAGCAAAACCCTGTTTCTCTGAAAGAGAGTCTTGCGCTGTAGCCCTGGAGTGCAGTAGTGCAATCACGGCTCAGTAGTGCAATCACGGCTCAGTGCAGCCTTGACTTACCAGCTCAAGTATCCTTCCACCGCAGCCTCCCTAGCAGCTAGGATTACAGGCACATGCCACCATGCCCAGCTAATTGTTTTGGTCAGGCATGGTGGCTCATGCCTGTAATCCTAGCACTTTGGGAGTCTGAGGTGGATGGATTGCTTGAGGTCAGGAGTTTGAGACCAGCCTGGACATCGTGGCAAAACCCTGTCTCTACTAAACACACACAAAAAAATAGCAGGGCATTGTGGCACACAGCTGTAATCTCAGCTACTTGGGAGGCTGAGGCAGGAGAATGGCTTCAACCCAGGAAGCGGAGGTTGCAGTGAGCGGAGATTGCGCCACTGAACTCCAGCCTGGGCAACAGAGTGAGAGGAAAGGAGGGAGGGAGAGGGGGAGGGAGGGAGGAAGGAAAGAAGGAAAAGAAACTTGTTCTGCAAAGGAAATTGTTAAGAAAATAAGAAGACAAGCCACACACAGAGTTAAAACATTTGCAAGTCACGTATCTGACAAAAGTCTCATATCCAAAGTATATAAAGAATTCTCAAAATTCAATAGTAAGAAAACAAACTGCCCAATAAAAGTTACTCGAATAGGTTCTTGACCTAAGAGATGGCAAATAAGCACAAGATGCTTGACATCATTAGCATTAGCCATTTTAGGGAAATGCAAAATAAAGCTACTATGAGATGCCACTACACACCAATTAGAATGTTACAATGGCAGTCATAAAAAAGAATGAGATCATGCCTTTTGCAGCAAAATGGATGGAGCTGGAGGCCATAATCCTAAGTAAATTAACACAGGAACAGAAAAGCAAATACCACATGTTTTCACTTAAAATGGGACCTAAACATTAAGCTCCTGTGGACATAAACATGAGAACAATAGACACCTCAGATTACTTGGAGGAAGGGAGGGAGTGAGGAATGGGTGGAAAAACTACCTAGCAGGTACTATGTTCACTACCTGGGTGCAATATACCCATGTAACAAACCTGCACATGTACCCCCGTATCTAAAATAAAAGTTGGGGCCGGGAGCAGTGGCTCATGCCTGTAATCCTAACACTTTGGGAGGCCGAGGCGGGCGGATCACCTGAGGTCGGGAGGTCAAGACCAGCCTGGCCAACATGGCAAAATCCGATCTCTGCTAAAAATACAAAAATTAGCCAGGTGTGCTGACACATGCCTGTAATCCCAGCTACCCGGGAGGCTAAGGAAGGAGAATCGCTGGAACCTGGGAGGTGGAGGCTACAGTGAGCTGGGATGGTGCCACAACACTCCAGCCTGGGCACCAGAGCGAGACTCCATCTCAAAAAAAAAAAAAAAAATTAAATTAAAAATAAAGAAATAAAACTTGTAAAATAAAATAACAACAAATGTGAAGGTTCTATAAAGCAATGAACTGGGGACCTGTTATGTACCACGTTTCAGGTTGTGATATTAAATAACTACATTTTCTTTGTAGAAATGTGTCTTGTCATATGTAGCATCACACCTACATATGTAAGATGCATTTACACACAGTTCAAAAGGCGTATCAGCTTCCCTTACATTCCCTTTTGATATTAACATACAAACTTTACAAAGTTTAAAAAAGAAAAAAGGGCCGAGCGCGGTGGCTCATGCCTGTAACTCCAGCCCTTTGGGAGGCCGAGGCAGGCGGATCACGAGGTCAGAAGTTCAAGACCAGCCTGGCTAACATGGTGAAACCCCGTCTCTATTAAAGATACAAAACATTAGCCAGGTGTGGTGGTGGGTGCCTGTAATCCCAGCTATTCAGGAGGCTGAGGCAGGAAAATCGCTTGCACCAGGAGGCGGAGGTTGCAGTGAGCCGTGATCGTGGAGTGTCACTGCACTCCAACCTGGCCAACAGGGCGAGACTCCGTCTCAATAAAAAAAAAAAAAAAAAAGTAGTTACCATCTTTGGAAATAGTATTTCTTCTGTTTTCTTTGCTTTATATGAACCAAAACTTTTCCCTGTTTTTTTTTTTTTTTTTTGCTTTTGGTTTTTGAGAGACAGGGTCTCACTGTTGCCCAAGTTGGAGTACAGTGGCAGAATTATTGCTCACTGAACCTCCAACTGCTCATCTCAAGGGTCCTCCCACCTCAGTCTCCTGAGTAGCTAGGACTACAGGTCATGCCACCAACACAGCTTTTTTTTTTTTTTAATTTTGTGTAAAGACAGAGTTTCACTATGTTGCCCAGGCTGGTCTCAAATTCCTGGACTCAAGTGATCCTCCCATCTCAGCCCCGCTAAGTGCTGGGATTACAGGCATGAGCCACCACGCCCAGCCCCCTTTTTCTAGTTGGTTTATATGCTTGATTCTATACAAACTAAGCTCTGCTTACGGCCATTCTGATGCCTTGCTGGTATTCTGTAGAGCTGCTATGACCACAGAACTTACGGATTGTTTTCGGAAATATCTGCCCATGTTTTTGCTTTTTCTTTACTATTCTTAGAATATACTAAAATTTTTTGTTGATCCTAAAGTAAATATACATAATTTGATTTAACTCCTCATTTTTGGCATTTGAAATGTAATAAACTCTGGATAACTTTAAAGTGTCATAATATTATGAGTTAGATTTGAATTGTTGAACTTGGAAATCTAGAATGTCATATATTTTAGGATCTCTGAGAAAAACAGATGATAACACTTCATTGTCCCTAAATAAGCTTTTGACTATTACCTTAAAATCACCAAGTTTTGAAGAGTTGAGAAACTTGCCAGTATTTATTTCTTTACATTATTCCTAATAAAATTAATTTCTCATCTGCTTCAACAAAAGAATATTACAACAGCTTTAAAAAAAAAAAAAGACCACGAAGTGCTAGCCAAGAGGCAGAGCGACTGGAACTCCCATGAACTGCTGGGAAGAATACAAAATGGTATAGCCATGCTGGAAAACTGTTTAACTGTTTCCTGTACAGTGAAACACCTACTCTATTACCCAGCAATTTCACTCCTGGGTATTAACCCCAGTGAGATAAAAGCCTACGTTCGCACAAAAAACGGTATGAATATTTATAGCAACTCCATTCATAATCACCAAAAGTTGCAAATAACTCAAATGTCCTTCAACGGGTGAATATAGAAACTGTGGGACATGCCTACAATGGAAAACTACTCAGCAATAAAAAGGAATGACTATTCATAAAATACAACATGAATAAATATCAAATGCATTACACTGAATGAAAGACAGTCTTGAAAGTACATACTTATGATTCCATCTCTGTGACATTCTGGAAATGACAAAACTATACTGATGAGAAACAGATGAGGTTGCCAAGAATTGGATGTGACTACAAAGAAAGGGAACGAGGAAGTTTTGTGGCTTGAGGAAACTGTTCTGTATCCTCATTATGGTAGTGGCTACACGAATATATGCATATGCTAAAACTCATAGTACTGTACACCAAAAAAAGTAAATTTACTACATATTAAAAAAAAAAAAAAAAACAGAGCACGTGAAGACCACCAACATCCTTGGCATGTACCCAAACCTCTACAGCTCAAACATTTGTTGGATTTTTTTTTTTTTTTGAGACAGAGTCTCACTCTGTTACCCAGGCTAGAGTGCAGTGGCGTGATCTCAGCTCACTGCAAGCTCCACCTCCCGGGTTCACACCATTCTCCTGGCTTAGCCTCCCAAGTAGCTGAGACTACAGGCGCCTGCTACCATGCCAGGCTAACTTTTTTTTTGTATGTTTAGTACAGACCAGGTTTCACCGTGTTAGCCAGGATGGTCTCGATCTCCTAATCTTGTGATCCATCCACCTCGGCCTCCCAAAGTGCTGGGATTACAGGCATGAGCCACCACACCGAGCCATTTGCTGGATTTTTTAATGCTCTCAGAAAGAAGATGGTGCACGCTTCTTTATTAGGTTTAATTGAAACCCATATGACAAATTCTAAATTAGCTTTAATTATTTGTTTTAGATTCAAAAGAGAGAATAAAGCCTTCAATTTTGCCACTTAATCATGAAACAAAAATAATGTAAAGAAGGAAACAAAGCAATTTTCAAAATGGCAACCAAAATAAAAGCAAGAGAGAATCTACTAGATGGAGTCAACCAGAGAGAGGCTAAAGCATAACAAAGCATCCTATTCTGACCTTAGCTGTGTATTTAAAATTCAAGCACTTCGGCCTGGCGCAGTGACTCACGCCTGTAATCCCAGCACTTTGGGATGCCAAGGCAGGCAGCCCACCTGAGGTCAGGAGTTCGAGACCAGCCTGGTCAACATGGTGAAACTCTGTCTCTATCAAAAAAAAATACAAAATTAGCCAGGCGTGGTGGTGTGCGCCTGTAATCCCAGCTACTCAGGAGGCTGAGGCAGGAGAATCACTGGAACCCGGGAGGCAGAGGCTGCAGTGAGCTGAGATCCAGTCTGGGCGACAGAGCAAGACTCTCTCAAAAAAAAAAAAAAAATCGTGCACTTCTCTATATGTATATTGCACTTCCATAAAAAGTTCTTAAAAGTAATAATGTAGCCGGGTGTGGTGGCTCATGTCTGTAATCCCAGCACTTTGGGAGGCCAAGGTGAGCAGATCACGAGGTCAAGAGATCGAGACCATCCTGGCCAACATGGTGAAACCCTGTCTCTACTAAAAATACAAAAATTAGCTGGGCGTGGTGGTGCGCGCCTGTAGTCCCAGCTACTTGGGAGG
>NW_016821178.1:1447697-1464425 GCF_001698545.2 Rhinopithecus bieti
TTTTTTTTGAGACAGAGTCTCACTCTGCCATCCAGGCTGGAGTGCAGTGGCACAATCAGAGCTCACTGCAGCCTCAACCTCCCAAACTCAAGCAATCCTCCCATCTCAGCCTCCCAAGTAGCTCGGACTACAGGCTCACACCACCATACTCGGCTAATTTTTTTATTTTTTGTAGAGACAGGGTCTCCCTGTGATGCCCAGGCTGGTCTCGAACTCCTGGACGCAAGGGATCCACCCACCTCAGCCACCCAAAGGGCTGGGATTAGGCATAAGCCACTGCACTAGGCTCAGGTTATACTATTATTAACAGAAAATGCCTAAGTGTGCACACTGCAGATTCTCAATGTTGTACTGTACTTTTGTGCAGCTACTTAACAGTGAAATGTGGTTTGTTACACAGGGCCTCTTAATATGGCATTCCTTAAAGCAAGAGATTGTGTTTCCCACCGCAAACAAGCCAGGCAGCAATGTATTTTACGTACTTCTTGCAGTTTACTTACTTTAAAACACAGTATTTTCCTCAGCCAGTGTTCTCGTCTTGGCAGTAACCAAACAGGGAATTGATATTTTATTGAGAACACCACCTTCCTTTGCATGTTTGCACCTTCCGCTCAGGTCCTGAAATAGTTTTGGGTCGTGGGATTCTTTCAGGTCAATGGTGGCCAGTCCTTGGTTATCTGAAACAAAGTGCCATGTGCTGCCTTCCACAATGTGGCCATGGCCTCTGCACTCCACCAGCCAGTTTTTGCCCTCAAGTTCTCGGAGCAAGGCAGTCAGTGCTCATCAGCCCCTGCCAGACAAGCCTGGTGGACAGATCCCTCTCCATTCCCAGTTGGCAGAAGAGGAAGCTGTGGCTGGCTTTAGGCTAGTAAGGCTAGCAAGGAGCTAGGCAGAGCCAAGTTCTCTTTCAGATGCAGCTGGGTCACAATCTGGTCTGTGAAGGGAGGACATAGGCCTTTGCGACTCAGGGGCCACAGGCTGCTCTTGACCAGACAGATGGAAAAGCTGAGTCCCTTTGGGTTCATGAGTCCCCAAGATTCACGAGGCCCAGCTGCCTGCCCCTTCCAAGGCTCCTCAAAGGCCTGGCTTACTAGTGGGTCCTCCAGGAAACCCAAAGGAATCCAGGTATCTGCTCCTGGCAACTTAGGCCAACACTACAGAGACAGGGACGGACATGGCCCAGGAGCAGCCCAGATGGTCACAAAGGCCCCTCAGTGCACACACCCAGATAGGGACAACTACAGTGGAAATTCTAACAGGTTATCTGCATCAGTCTCTATTGCCCATCACACATCAACTGCTTGACAGATATCTTGATGGTAACTTAGGTTCTCAGTGGAAACTAATTTCCACTAGAATTAGGTTCAAGTGGAATTTCAACAAATGGATGCTCTCATCGAAATGAGTCAGCAAACTACCTTTGTATCTGTATTCATTCAGTCATTCGGTGTTGAATACGTCATCATCTACAGACCTCACAGAGGACCAAGTGCTGAAAAGTGTTACATATTCTTTTTTTTTTTGAGATGAAGTTTTGCTCTTGTTGCCCAGGCTGGGGTGCACTGGCACAATCTCAGCTCACTGCAACCTCCACCTCCTGGGTTCAAGCAATTCTCCTGCCTCAACCTCCTGAGTAGCTGGGATTACAGGTGCCTCCCACCACACCCAGCTAATTTTTTGTATTTTTAGTAGAGACGGGGTTTCACCATGTTAGCCAGGCTGGTCTCAAACTTCTGACTGGTGATCCACCCGCCTAGGCCTCCCAAAGTGCTGGGATTACAGGTGCGAGACACCACGCCCGACCAACAGCCAGAATTTTAACAAAACTTTTTTCCTTTATTTTGATCTGAGACACAATGGTAGACTTTATTATTCATTAAAAAAAAAAAAAAAAAAACTAACAGGCCACCTACAGAACTCTATAGAGGCAGAGACACAAAGGAGAAGTTCTGCAGACCCCTGGCCCTGTTGGGCTCCCTGAGACCTAGCAGTTAGTCATTTCTTGGGGGCTTCACTCATTTAACCAGCCTGGCAGTCCCTGGGCCCCCAACCCAAACCAACAGCTGAAGCTTTTCCAAAGCATCTAGTGAAGGTGAGACATGGGCATGCACAGTGACTCCTCAGCCACCTTTCAGCAAGACACTGCCAGTAACCACTCACTACCACCTCCACCAGTGCCACACACTGCAGGACCAAACAGCGTGCAAATTATTTACACATGACAATTGGGGGCCTATTTCCCCAGTTTCAGCTATAAAACCACACTATTTTTTTTAAATACTTATTTTATTTTTTTTAGATAGGACCTCACTCTGTCACCCAGGCTGGAATGCAGTGGTGCGATCATAGCTCATTGTAACCTCGTACTCCCAGTCTCCTCATACTCCTCCTGCCTCTGCCACCCAAGCAACTGGGACTATAAGAGCATGCCACCATGCCCAGCTAAAAAAAGTAAAAATAAATCACACTCTAACGGGAATTAAATAAATTTGCTTTCAAATTATCCTGTTCTCACTTTACTATCATAGAGAGTAAGGCAAAGTTATAACCAACACTAGGGTTTTGTTGGAATCCAAACTTTGGGGCTCTCAGTTAATTAATTGCCTGCCCCAGTATATTCACTTGGACAATTGCCTGAGTTGGTTAAATACTTGCTGTTTACACAGAACATCACTAAGAGTTGATGTGTCATATATAGTCTTTCCTAAACTATTCTAAAAAACGCCTAAATTTCTTCATAATTCATCTGTCTCTCCCCATAATCATATAATGGACAAGAAAGATGATGACAAATCACAGAACCGTCCCACATCTGGCCTCACAGAAAGGATCAAATCTCCACCCCTGTGGCAGCAACAGTAAAGCATGGGGAAAGAACGGGACCCTGAGGCTCAGGTCCTAGGGCCACCAACCAACGGGGTAGCTACAGGAAAGTCCCAACTTCTCTAGGGGTCAGATTCCTCAACTATAAAACAAGGGAGGCGCACAATAGCTTCACGATCCCTCAGAGTCTAAAACTCTTGAGTTTCTGACTGTTTGGAGCCAGCCACCTTGACCCTTCGTTATTGATTTATACCATGCATTCACCTTCAACATGAATTAGTGTTTCTTTTCTTCCTTGATTTGGGACTTGTTCCAAACTTCCCAACACCATCAAACTGAACTTGGATGAGCCGGCAAATGCTTGCCAAGTGATCACCACTGTGAGCACTGTACTGAAAAAAACTGGGCCTCTGCCATGCGGATGTTTATGAACTTACTACAGTAGAACATAGTACTCCTTATTATCCAAATCTGTTCAGAAAGCCAGTGCCCAGAGAGTCAGGGACATATGTAATGTAAGATAGTGCTTCATCATAGGACACCAATCAGAGCAGAGAAAAATCAGTGACAGCCAGGCGTGGTGGGTCATGCCTGTAATCCCAGCACTTTGGGGGCCAGGGCAGCTTAAGCCCAGGAGTTCAAGAGCAGCTGAGGCAACATGTTAAGACCCCGTCTCTACAAAACACAAAATTAGCCAGGAGTGGTAGCACACCCGTAGTCCCAGCTACTCTAGAGGCTGAGGGTGTAGGACCACTTGGGACCAGGAAGCTGAGGCTGCAGTGAGCCCTGATTGTGCCATTGTACTCCAGCCTGGGAAACAGAACAAGACCCTGTCTCAAAAAAATATATAAAAAAGAAAAGAAAAACCAGTGAGGCCAGGCATGGCAGGACCAGAGGAAGACAGGTGGGGGCAGGGAAGTAGGGAAGGGGACACGAGGCCCTGCCTCGCCCTGGCCCACTGACTTCTGGGGCATCTGTAGGCTGGGCAAAGGGCAGCAGCGGCCTTGCAGCAACAGTGTGTTATTGTGGGGAACAAGAGCTTCCAGCCAGGCTGAGGCTGGCAGATTTACGTGGAGAGAATCTGAATGGGAAAGTGACTAGACCAAAACCTGGCTAAATGAAGTGCCCATGGACATTTTAACAATAAAAACACTCATCAAATGTTTCCCACGGCCACCTCATACCAACCCTATGGTGACAGGTAGTGTTATCTGTACTCCTACTCCTAATTATTCTAGCCTGACTCAGGCCCTTAAAGACCAAGCTGAGGCGTAAAGGACATGGTCCTAAGTGTAGGTGGTCAAGATAGATAGATAGATAGATAGATAGATAGATAGATAGATAGATAGATAAGATAGATAGGTAGATAATATTTTTTTAGACAGAATCTCACTCTGTTGCCCAGGCTAGAGTGCAATGGCATGATCTCAGCTCACTGTAACCTCCACCTCTCAGGTTCAAGCAATTCTCCTATCTCAGCCTCCTGAGTAGCTGGGATTAAAGGCATGTGCCATGATTCTATGCTAAGTTTTATATTAGGAGTCTGGATTTCACCACGTTGGCCAGGCTGGTCTCAAACTGCTGACCTCAGGTGATTTGCCCACCTCAGCCTCCCAAAGTGCTGGAATTACAGGTATCAGCCACTGCGCCCAGCCTCAAGATCTATTTTTGTGAAGAAAAGTGACCAGGGTCAGGTGTGGTGGTATGTGCCTATAGTCCCAGCTACTCAGGAAACTGAAGCAGGAGGATCACTTGAGCCCAGGAATTCAAGTCTGCAGTGAGCCATGATCACACCACTGTACTCTAGCTTGGGAGACACAGTGAGGCCCCATCTCTAAAAACAAAAGAAATGAAAAGCAAAGCCATCAGGGGAAAAAGAGAAAAATGAAAATCCAGAGAGGGGAGCAGAAAGCCATAAAGAACGCTCCTCCAGCAACCCGTAGGTACAGGGCTCCCCTCTCAGGCTAGAGGAACAGAGGAAAGGGAGAGAAACAAACAAATGAAATCTGGAGGTTCTAACATGATGAGTTGGATAAAAAATCCAGTCCACCCAGCCCCCTCTCACCACATAGTCCCCATTTCAAGATAAATTGTGAATGCTTTTGAAATGAACCAAAAATATCAAGTATCTTCGATGGAAAACTAGGCCTTATTAGAACATAACTTTCCAAGTCATCTGATCCTATGGAATTTGCACCTTTCATTGTCCTTGAGCTATTTGTAACTCTGTTAAACTGTACATAACTGACAGCAATGCAAATGATCCTCATCTATAAATAGGCAAATTAATTCTGTCTGGTGGAGAGACAATTGATTCACCTCCAAGCCAGAGTTGCATGTATTTGAAATTGACTTCATGGAACGTGTGTGTGCATGTGTCTGCTCTTTGAATTTTCCTTTGAGCTGGTTGTAACGTCCTACTGGTTCCCTCATTCATTAATAAAATACTTTACATTTGTATGAGTCATGATTTTATCTTTAAAAAATTATTATTTGGCCAGGAACAGTGGGTCATACCTGTAATCCCAGCACTTTGGGAGGCTGAGGTGGATGGATCGCTTGAGTCCAGGAATTCAAGACCAGCCTGGGCAACATGGCGAAACTCCATCTCTACAAAATGTACAAAAATTAGTCAGGCATAGTGGTGCATGCCTGTGGTCCCAGCTACGTGGGGGGCTGAGGTGGGAGGATCGCTTAAGCCCAGGAGACACAGGTTGCAGTATGTCAAGATCATGCCACTGCACTCTAGCCTGGGTGACAGAGCAAGACTCTGTCTAAAAAAAAAAAAAAAAAAATTATCCTTTAATATCTACAAACAAGTCAAAAGTCCAAAAACGGTGCCAATACTCTGTATTAGCTGTTCTCAGAAGTAAAGAAAAAGATTCCAGGTCAATAATTCATCCAACCCCAAACACTTTGAAGTCTGCTGGCAAGAAGGACAATCAAGTCTCAATTTTCACCTCTTTACCCTGCTCCATGGGAAAAGATGGCCTCCAGCTTCCTCATCACTTTTACTGGTTCTGATTTTAGCAATTCTTAAATTTTGTCAATAATCCAAGGAGAAAGAAGAACTGAGGGCCCCCCTTCTCCCCTGACTCTGACAGATGTGACCCCTGAATTATGCAAAAAGGGTTCTCTTGAGGCTGGAGACACCCCAGGAGCACAGCCAGCAGAGGGGAAAACAGAAATGGACCAAGTCACTGTAAGATGGGATCAATGAGGCCGGGCATGATGGCTCATGCCTGTAATCCCAGCAGTTTGGGAGGCCAAGGTGGGCAGATCACTTGAGGTCAGGAGTTCGAGACCAGCCTGGCCAACATGGTGAAACCCTGTCTCTATTAAAAATATAAAAATTAGCCGGAAGTGGTGGTAGGTGCCTGTAATTCCAGCTACTCGGGAGGCTGAGGCAGGAGAAACGCTTGAACCTGGGAGGCAGACGTTGTAGTGACCTGAGATCATGCCACTGCACTCCAGCCTGGGTGACAGAGTGAGACTCCATGTCAAGAAAAAAAAAAAAAAAAAAAATGAGACCGATGAGTGATGCTGGAGCAATGCTCACAATCCACCTAATGGTTACAGAAATAAACACACAGGGGCTCTGGCCTTGGAAGGTAGATTGCACAGCTCCCCACCAGCTAGCCAGTTATCAACCCCAACAGGCTTCTGTTTCTACATCTGTAAAATGGCAACATTAACAGTGTCTGCCTGATAGGCTTGCCATGAACATTAAATGAGGTAACACACATAAAACACTTAGCAATCTGGCACATAGCAATGCGCACTTCAGTGCTACCTTTAGTATCATTTATTGATTGAGAAATGAATTTAATGTACTGTAAACTAAAAGCAAGAAATACAATAAATCATAACTGCCGGCCAAGCATGGTGGCTCATGCCTATAATCTCAGCACTTTGGGAGGCCAAGGTGTATGGATCACTTGAGGCCAGGAGTTCCAGACCAGCCTCGCCAACATGGTGAAACTCTGTCTCTACTAAAAATACAAAACTTGGCCAGGCGTGGCGGTGGGTGCCTGTAATCTCAGCTACTCGGGAGGCTGAGGCCCGAGAATTGCTTGAACCCAGGAGGCAAAGGTTGCAGTGAGCTGAGATCATACCACTGCACTCCAGCCTGGGTGACAAAGTGAGATTCCATCTCAAAAAAAAAAAAAGATTTAATAGGGAAAAAAGTATGTCATCTATCATTAATAATTTTATACTGATTACACACTGAAGTAATATTTTCGTTTGTTTTCCTTTATAGAGACAGGATCTCACTATGTTGCCCAGGCTGGCCTCGAACTCCTGGCTTCAAGTGATCCTTCTGCCTCAGCCTCCCAAAGTACTAGGACTGCAGGCGTGAGCCACTTTGCCTGGTCAATATTTTGGATATATTGGATTAAATAAAATATACTATCCAAATTCTACTTTTTTACTTTTTAAAACATGGCTATTAGAAAATTTTCAGTTGCATGTGTGGCTTACGTATTTCTGTTGGATATCTCCAGGTTAGACGGTGTGTGCAATGGCTTTGAGAAGGGTAAGATTATTGCAGCAGAGCCTGGTCAGAGACTTTGAGTAGATCCAGTGAGAAAAGAAGGCTTAACTAACTGGTCTTTTGGCAGTGGAGATGGAAAGGACATAGCTAAATGAGAGAGAGTTAAGAGGTGGCCACTACGTGTTTTTTTTGTTTTTGTTTTTTTTTTTTTGAGATGGAATCTTGCTCTGTTGCCCACGCTGGAGTGCACTGGCACGATCTTGGCTCACTGCAAGCTCTGCCTCCCTGGTTCACGCCATTCTCCTGCCTCAGCCTCCCAAGTAGCTGGGACTACAGGTGCCTGCCACCACGCCTGGCTAATTTTTGTATTTTTAGTAGAGACGGGGTTTCTCCATGTTGGTCAGGCTGGTCTCAAACTCCTGATCTCAAGTGATACACCCACCTTGGCCTCCCAAAGTGCTGCGATTACAGATGTGAGCCACCATGCCCGGCCTTCCCTGTTAAATCTTCAAAATCCAGGGTGTATTTTGTATTTATGCATATCTCAATTTGTACCAGCCACATTTCAAGCGCTCAATGGCCACAGTTATAACTGTTCCCCATGTCGTTTACAAAAATCCAAATTCATCAGTCTAACAAACCAGCCCCTCCCCAGCCTGGGTCCCCCTCACCCTGCCCCATTTGTCGAATCACTTGCTCTTCCCTTCCATACCTTTGCCTGGTGAACCACACTTGACTCACTTCCTACCACCCCTTTCTGGGCCGGACCCCAGCACCTGGGATATTCCTCTGCCACAGGCACACCCTCCTTATTCCAGGCATTGGCCATTCAGCATCTTACAGCAATGTGCCCCTTTCCCAAATGGCCACAAGTGCTTCCTGCCAAGCCCACTATTCCCAGATCTTTATCACAGCCTCTGGCTCAGATGGTCCAATGGTTTGGGTACTTCTGTCTGCCCCATTCCAAACCCTTACTCCCAAGAGCTCTGGGAGCTCTTCAGAGGCAGAGATTTTTGTCTTATTTATGTCTGTCTAATAGTACCTGGCCCACCCTAGGCACTCAAGTGTATATAAAGCATGGATTTTTTTAAAAGGGGTGAATGATAGCATTTTTACCAACATCTAGTTACTGATCTTGATCTAACTTTCAAGTTATTTAGCCAACTCTTAATCTCAAGTTATACGCATTTCTAGGGCTTGGCCTGAAAATGGGTGAAAGAAAGTAGACAAGCTGAGGAAGCAACTACCACTGGAAGACTCATTGTTTCTGGGTTGTTGTTTTTTTTTTACTGGCACAAAAATCTTTTAGCCTTAAACTGTTTTTCACAGTGGTGCTGGAATAAACGGGAAACCACAAAAATGAAGGCTTCCACTGCACCAGTCATCAAATCGCAGTGGCAGCAAAGAAAACATCCAGAACTATCCACATCTGATTAAACTCTGAACATTTTAAGTATTTACTAACTCATTTAATTCTCAGACTTAACCATTCATTTGAAATTGTCAGCAACAAAATTCTGGCTTAACAGTATTTCCTATAGCCTTCTTTAGCCTTCACTGAAGATTGCCAGTCTCCCTTTGCAGGCCTCATGGAACGGCTGTTCTTTTATTTTAATCAGAAAGCTTTATAAAAATAATCACTATGACCCTCAGCTTCAATCCCAGTTGGGACTTTTTTTTTGCCTGAAAAGTGTCTCTTGAAAGATACTGGCTTGACAGATACAAGCCTCTCTCTTTCTGAACGTGTTAATCAGAAAGCAGACAACTTCAATAATAATTACAGAATCCTGGTTTTCATTTTACACTGTTCTAGGCAAAAAGATTGGCAAAGCCTCTTATGGTTTCCCCAAGTTTTACAAAATCTGTCTCCTAAGCAAAAGCTTCTGTTTCCTAGTAGCAATAGATAGTCTACTTAAAGTTAAAAAAAGAAAAAGTAATTACAATGGCATTTTATTTCCATACTTTCTCTCCAATAGTTTCCACCTCAAATAGTCTAGTTGTGTGTGTGTGTGTGTGTATAAATTTTCCCCATGGATTCCATGTTTTCAAAAACTTGACCTTACAAACTACATTAATAACCCATTTTTTTTTTTTTTTTTTTTTTTTTTGAGACGGAGTCTTGCTCTGTCGCCCAGGCTGGAGTGCAGTGGCACGATCTCGGCTCACTGCAAGCTCCGCCTCTCAGGTTCACACCATTCTCCTGCCTCAGCCTCCCGAGTAGCTGGGACTACAGGCGCCCGCCACCACGCCCAGCTAATTTTTTGTATTTTCAATAGAGATGGGGTTTCACCGTGTTAGCCAGGATGGTCTTGATCTCCTGACCTCGTGATCCGCCCGCCTCAGCCTCCCAAAGTGCTGGGATTACAGGCGTGAGCCAACACGGCCGGCCCATTTTTTTCTTTTATTAAACAAATACGTACATTCAAATGTGTGCCAGACCCTGGTTTAGACATGGGACACGGCAGAGAACTTGAAAGCCAAGTCTTTGCTCCTGTGGAGCTGACCCTCCAGCTGGATGGTCAATGCTCTGGAGAAGAATCAAGCAGGGTGAGAGGGGTCAACAGTGTCAATTGTAAGGCAGAGTGGGGTGGGGGAGTGTTCTATTCCAGATGCAGGGGATAGGGAAGGTCTCTTTTGAGCAGGAACCAGAAGAACAGAGCCAAGTGGAAATCTCTTTGAGCCTATTCTGGTGCAGGAGGCTGCCTAATTTAAAAAATAAAAATAGCTAAGTGGGCATTTTCAGGAAGGGGGTGAGGGATGAGAGAATAAACCCTGAGTGCAAAGATGAAGACAGGTGCATATTAATCAAAGGCTTACTGAAAGCTCCTGATCAATCTGAAGTAATCAGTATTATAAAATTCCAGTCAGAGGTAAGAAATTTTACCTCATTCTGCTTAATGTAAGCAGAAATCTGCCTTATTCTGCTTACTATCCTTTAGAGTATAGACTTTTTGAAATATAATTAGTACCCAGGCCCTCTTTTTTGTTTGTTTTTGAGATAAGAGTCTCCCTCTGTCGCCCAGGCTGGAGAGTAGTGGCACGATCTCGGCTTACTGAAACCTCCACCTCCCGGGGTTCAAGCGATTCTCCTTCCTCATCCTCCCGAGTAGCTCACAAGCACCCACCACCAAGCCCAGCTAATTTTTTTTTTTTTTTTTTTTTTTTTTTGCATTTGTAGTAGATACTGGATTTTACCATGTTGGCCAGGCTGGTCTCGAACTCCTGACCTCAAGTGATCTGCCTGTCTTGGCCTCCCAAAGTGCTGGGATTACAGGCATGAGCCACTGCACCCCCCCAGCCCTCATTCTAACTCTCAATCCCCCATTACTACCTTAATAAACTCTAGTGATCCCAGGACCCCACTCTGAAAACCAGTGATAGCCAGCATCAGGAGAAAAGGCCACACACGAGAGGCATTGCAATGAAGCCTGAACACCTCCACCCACCCACTGCTTTAAGTTGAGAATTTTCACAAAATCCTCCCCATCAAGAAGTTAAACTGTTTAAAAATAGGATAGTTTCCAAATACTTAAACAAGCAGTATCTTCTCCCCCCGGAGGTGTCACTTTCTGAGCTTGAGCCCTTCTACTTATCAGCCTCTTCTCCAGCCTGCTGCAGCCCTGCTCTAGAGCCACGCTCTTGAGGTCAAAGCTTAAGTCAGCTGACAGGCCGAAGTCATCCCCCTGAGTAGGGGTTCCTGCTCTCTTCCTCTCCACCTCTCCCAGTCTATATCCTTCCTCCTTCCTGGAGCCCTGAGGCCCCACCTTGCTAATGAGCCCAAATCCCATCTCATCTCCCCTTGCTTGTTACTTCTCTTGTACACACGCCTGTTCTCCAGGAATCACCTTATTTTCCAAATAAAAATATCAGGGTATATTGTGAGCACATGGGTACTGTTACATGAATTGCTATAATTTCAACACTTAGAATACTTTGCAATTTATAGTAAAATAAGTATTTAAAATTTAGGATTATACTTATATATGGTCTGATGAGGCAGCACAGGAAATTGAGACTGTCTGGGAAAATTTATTATCTGTGATCACTTCTGCTCTATTCTCTAATAAGTTATTTTCCAAAGGAAACCCATGTCATCCTGCAAAAGCGTTTGGGGTTACTTCCAGAAATAAGGATGTGGGAGTCAGTGATAGCAGCTATAGGTTGAAGACCCCATGCTGGTATTTCCAGGCTATTTCAATGGCTCAGGGAAGACCGTTGTGGGGGAAGAAAAAAAAAAAAATCAACCCCAGCTTCCATACATATCTCAGTCCTTAATGGGGTAGGCCACACGTGTGGTGCTGCTCAAGTCTGTATAGCATTACTTTAGGCTGGAAAGAGCTCTCTCCCAGGCACCCAGGTATGCATTCATTCTACCGAGAGAGAAGCATCCTGACACACAGCCCTATCCTTACCTCTAAGCATTCTTTGGAGTGCCATAACCTGGGAAAGATTCTTACTGATTTCCTTTTTGTTTGTTTTTTGAGGCAGGGTCTCACTCTATCGCCCAGGCTGGAGTGCAGTGGTGCAATTTTGGCTCACTGCAACCTCCGCCTCCCAGGTTCAAGCGATTCTTGTGCCTCAGCCTCCTGAGTAGCTGGGACTACAGGCATGCACCGGACAATTTTTTGTATTTTTAGTAGAGATGGTGTTTCACCATGTTACCCAGGCTGGTCTCAAACTCCTGAGCTCAGGCTATCTGTCCACCTTGGCCTCCCAAAGTGCTAGGATTACAGGCACGAGCCACCGTGCCTGGCGTAATTTCTAATTAAGAACAAAGTTCCAGAGCCGGGCACGATGGCTCATGCCTGCAATCCCAGCATTTTGGGAGGCAGAGGCGGGCGGATCACGAGGTCAAGCGATCGAGACCATCCTGGCCAACATGGTGAAACCCCATCTGTACTAAAAATATAAAAGTTAGCTGGACGTGGTGGCACATGCCTGTAGTCCCAGCTACTCGGGGAGTCTGAGGCAGAAGAAACACTTGAATCCAGGAGGTGGAGGTTGCAGTGAGCCGAGATTGTGCCACTGCACTCCAGCCTGGGTGACAGAGTGAGACTCTGTCTCAAAAAAAAAAGAACAAAGTTCCTCCAAAGTTGTGCAGAAAGAATTAATTTAGCCCTGTAGTCCAGAGGAGCCATTAAGACTTACAGAGGTCACCATTTCCCAGTTGTCTGTACTTGTGGGTAAGCACACTGGGAAACCTGGAATAAACTGAGACCTTCAGACATGTTGTGGGGGAAAATGTCAACCAAGTCTGTACGTTTTTTTTTTTTTGGAATGTTCAGAAATGTGGTGGTCTTGTCCTCTGATGTAGTAAAAGCAATTTACTGAAATTTAACCAAAAATAATAATTCGAAAGAAGAATCCAGGCTACACTCATGAGGACATTTATTGACGCATCTTCCTAATAGCAAAAAACTAGAAACTGTAATCACCAGACTTTGCCACAGGGGATCATATGTAGCCTTTAGAAAGGAACAAAATCCCAAGTTCTTTTCATTTGAGTCTGTCCTAATACGATGATTATTTTTCTAATTTCTAATTTTCTTTAATGTTACAACATTTTCACTAACAAAATGAGGATAAATTTCTTTCAAATGGAAGAAGTTTTCTATTAGCATCAACAAATTTATTAAGCACCCACTACTGTGTAGAATGCTTGTTTTTTTACAGAAAAGTGCATTTTAAAACAATTTAAGCTTCAAGTTTGTCCAAGTGGTCTGTATTATTTAAATCATTCTTCCCAAGGGCCTCCAAATTACAAAGAAAGTCATGAAAAGTTAAAGATTACAGTCAGTATATGAGCTTTAAGGCTATACTAAGGTAGAGCTAGTAACATCTACTATTTTAGTAATTTTTGAATAGAAGGTACTTGCATGTGGTATAAAATTCAAGGGCTGGGAGCAGTGGCTCACGCCTATAAACCTAGGAATTTGAGAGCTGAAGGCAAGAGGATCGCTTGAGCCCAGGAGTTTGTGACCAGCCTAGGCAACATAGCGAGACCCTGTCTCAAAAATAAAATAAAATAAAATACAAAAGGTACAAATAGTTATACAGCAGAAAATGTCTCCCTGCTACCCTGGCCCTCAGCCACCCAGTTCCCCATCTTGTATCATTCCAGAGATATTCTGTATCACCATCAGTCTGTTCAGGTTGCTATAACCAAATACCGTAAAATAGGTAATTTATAAACAGAAATTTATTGCTCATAGTTCTGGAGACTAGAAAGTACAAGATCCAGGTGCCAGCAGATTCAGTATCTGAGTGAGGGCCCATTCTTCACAGATGGCACTTTCTATGTGTCCTCACATGGCAGAATGAGCAAGGATCCTCCCTTCAATCTCTTTTAAAAGGGCACTAACCCCATTGACAAGGGCTAAGCCCTCATGACTTAATTACTTCCCAAAAAGCTCCACCTCTTAATACTATCACACTGGGTGTTAGGTTACAACATCTGAATTTTGGGGAAATACCAACATTCAGACCATAGCAACCTCCAACAGGCTTTGATGATGTGGTGTCTTGAGACGCTGAGCTAGGGAGCATGGTGGGTTCACCAGCACCATAGTACTACCATTATCCCCAACTTAAAATCCCCAAGTGAGAGACCTGCAGGAGATCTGCTTGTTGCCTGAGTGAACAAGTAACTTGCCAAAAGTCTCAAGGCCAATAAGAGATACAAAGTCCATCATCCTCTCAGAAACACTCCCCTCAACACACACACACACACACACACACACACACACACACACACACACACACACATTCTACCCTAAACAAGGGTGACTTCATGTCCTGTTGTTCTCTCTCCCTGGAACATACCTCCATCAACCACCACTAGCCCTTTGCCTGGCTAACTTGACTTTCCATATAAAGTTTAGAATCAGCATTCTTCTATCTACAAAAAAACCTTGCTAGGATTTTGGGATTGTATTAAACCTATAGATCATTTGTGGAGAACTAATATTTTAACTATATTGAGTTTTCCAATCCCAATGAACACAGAATGCCTGTCCACTTATTTTGGTCATCTTTGATTTCTTTCTTCAGTGTTTTGTAGTTTTCACTGAGCAGATCCTATACGTGTTTTGTGAGATTTATATCTAAGAATTTCATTCTTTTCGGTGCTGTTATAACTGATGCTGGTTTTTTGTTTTAATTTCCAATGATTTATTGCTAGGATGTAAAAATACTACTGATTATTGTATGTTGACCTTATATCCTGTAACCTTGCTAACTCACTTAGTTCTAGGAGGTTTTTTATATATTTCCATGTGATTATTTACCTAATCACGCCATATGCAAATAGGAACAGCTTTATTTATTTCCATTCTGTATGCCTCCTATGAATTTTTTTGCAATGGCTAGGACTCCAGTATCATCTTGAATATGAGTGATGACAGCAGACGTCATTGCCTGCTTCCCATTGTAGGGGGGAAGCATTCATTATTTCCCCACTAAGTATAATGTTAGCTGTAGTTTTTTTTGTAGATGCCCTTTTTCAGGTTGAAGAAGTTCCTTTCTCTTCCAAGTTTGCTGACAACATTTATTATGGAAAAGTACTGAATTTTGTCAAAAGTTTTTCTTTCTGCACCAAATGATATAATCATGTGGCTTTGCGTTTTGTTTTGTTTTTGAGAAAGGGTCTCACTCTGTTGCCCAGGCTGGAGTGTAGTGGTACAATCATGGCTCACCGCAGCCTTGACCTCCTGGGCTCAAGCAATTCTCCCACCTTATCCTATAGCTGGGACTACAGGCATGCACAAGCATGCCATGCTAATTTTTGTATTTTTTGTAGAGAAGCGGCTTCACCATGTTACCCAGGCTGGTCTTGAACTCCTGGGCTCAAGCAATCCACCTGCCTCAGCCTCCCAAAGTGCTGGGACTACAGACATAAGCTACTGTGCCTGGCCTGTTATTTTAAGCTGTTAATAGGATGTACACCTATAACATTTACTTTCAAAAACTACACCAACCTTTTGTTCCTGGGATAAATCACAATTGGTTTGGTGTATTACTCTTTCTACATTATGCTGGGTTTTATTTTCTATATGGTATTTTGTTGAGGATTTCTGTGTCTGTGTTCATATGAGGAATATTGGTCTGTAGTATCATTTTCTTGAACAGTCTTTGTGTGGTTTTGTAAAACACATGTATACTCTATACTTAACTTCCTTTAAGGTCGTGGATTATAATTTCACTATTTTTAATCATCAAAAAAACTTAAGAGTAATTGTAACTTTGCTTTTCTGCTAGAACTTATTTGACTCCAAGTCCTTGATCAGGAAGACAACTCCGAAAGATAACAATCTTCCTAAAGGAAAATGGGACTGTTTTACAAGAAGCCACAGAATGGTGGATCTGAGAATCCAACATAGAGAAACCCACTGCTTCATCTACCATTATGCGCTTGTACATGCATGACTTCAGGGCTAAATGGGAGCCAGGAGTACAAAGCAATCTTCAGTAGTAAACAAAACGCAGAACCCTTCAGGGTTTGACCAGGGTCATTGTGTTTCTGCCTGGTCATTTGACCAGCTCTTATTAATCAGGAACCCAGCTGAACCTCAATTGAACCAGCCCCTCCAACAGAACTGAGGAGATGTGGGGCTGATAAACTCAGTGCTATGTCTACAGCCAGTCATTTCTCAAAGTTGCAGCTTTGTAAATGTGGCTATATTTGTGTTGTAGATGATTTCTATAATGTATTACTGCCCCACCCCTGCACATCCTCCAGAGAACAGCAACCAGCCAGGGATTCTGCTGACTGGCTTGAGATTAAAAAAACTAACAAGGTTTCCATCAAATAAAAGATATGCCATTACCCACCCCTGAAGTGCAAATACTCACATCTGTTTTTGAGTTACATAGGAAAGCAACTATCAAACATTAATCTCTTAATTCTTACAATTCTTAAAATGCTCAGTCATTACCACCCATACTGTACAATTGAGGAACCCAGCTGTGATGAGACCAAGAGGCATCAAAATCAGCAGAGCTAAAATTTGCATTTAAACATTTCCAGGTCAGGCGCAGTCGCTCACACCTGTAATCCCAGCACTTTGGGAGACCAAAACAGTAGGATTGCTTGAGCCCAGGAGTTCGAGATTAGCCTATAGTTTGAGGCAACATAGCAAGACCTCGTCTCTACAAAAATAAAAAAATTAGCAGCGCATAGTGGCGCATGCCTGTAGTCCTGGCTATTCAGGAAGCTGACGCAGGAGGCTCCCTTGAGCCCAGAAGTTCGAGGTTACAGTGAGCTATGATCATGCCACTGCATTCCAGCCTGGGTGACAGAACAAAAATCTGTCTTAAAAAAAAAATTCCTAAGCGGCCGGGCGCGGTGGCTCAAGCCTGTAATCCCAGCACTTTGGGAGGCCGAGACGGGCGGATCACGAGGTCAGGAGATC
>NW_016821178.1:1465106-1470475 GCF_001698545.2 Rhinopithecus bieti
AAAAAAAAAAAAAAAGGCCTACACAAATACATAGTCAGAAAGTCATCTAGGCATGGGAAGGGCTCAAGAAAGGGATGTGGATCACGTGTGGTGGCTCACGCCTGTAATCCCAGTTTGCGACCAACCTGGGCAACATATAATGAGATTCTGTCTTTATTCATTTAAAAAAAAAAAAAAAGGAATTCACACAAGGAGGAAGATAATTTAAATCAGTTCATTCTCCCCAACTAAGAGATACGTACAGGTTTCATTTTGAAAAGATATAGGACGAGGTAAGTGACTCATGCCTGTAATCTCAGCACTTTGAGAAGCTGAAGAGGGAGGGCTGCTTGAGCTCACGAGTTCGAAACCAACCTCAGCAACATAGGGAGACCCTGTCGCTACAAAAAATTTTAAAATGAGCCAGGCATAGTGGCACACACCTGTAGTCCCAGCTAGTTGGAGGGCTGAGGTGGAAGGATCGCTTGAGCCCAGGAGGTCGAGGTTGCATTAAGCTATGATTGTACCACTGCACTCCAGCCTGGGCACAGAGCAGGACCTTGTCTCAAAAAGAAAAAGAAAAAAAAGAATCTATGCAACTGCACAGTTTAATTTTTTTGTAATGTTTCAGATTAGCTTTACTATCAAATCACATTCCATTAAAAATACCAATTTAACTTAAATAATAAGGAATTAAACTATCTTTAATTCAAATATATAATTATGTTTTTTGGTGATATTTTCACAAAGTTTCTTTAGAGACAGGCATTGTTAGCACTATGACAGCTAACATTTATTGAACATCAATTAGATGCCTGATACGGTAGGTACTAACTTACACATATTATTTCATTTTCTTAATCCTTTGAGGGATGTATTGGCAGGCTCATTTTACAGAAAAATCTCAGCCTTAAGGTTGACTATTCATCGAAAGCTGGTTGCTAGCACCTGTGTGAGGTTTGTTCTTTGTTTTTGAGATGGAGTCTTGCTCTGTCACTCAGGCTGGAGTACAATGACATGATCTCAGCTCACTGCAACCTTTGCCTCCCAGGTTCAAGCTCTTCTCCTGCCTCAGCCTCTGGAGTACCTGGGATTACAGGCACCCGCTACTATGCCCGGCTAATATTTTTGTATTTTTGGAGAGACTGGGTTTCACCGTAGTGTCCAAGCTAGTCTTGAACTCCTGACCTCAAGTGATCCAGCCACCTCGGAATCCCAAAGTGCTGAGATTACAGGTGTGAGCCCGGCCTGTTGCAAGGTTTTTTAACACTGAAAGGATATAGAAAGGTAAGTCTCAAACTTTAATGTACACATGGATCACCTGGGGAATCTTGTTTAAATGCAGGTGACTCGGAAGTTCTGGGGTGAGGCCACTGATTCTGCATTTCTAACAAGCCCTGAGGTGAGGGCAATGCTGCTGGCTGAAGGCCAAACTTGGAATAGCAAGGATCTACAGGTTGCAATAGGCCACAAAAAACACCACAAAAAAGTCTACAGCCCAACACGGGGGCTCACGCCTGTAACCCCAACACTTTGGGAGACCAAGGTGGGCAGATCACTTGAGGTTAGGAGTTCAAGACCAGCCTGGCCAATATGGGGAAACCCTGTCTCTACTAAAAATTACAAAACTTAGCTGGGCATTGATAGCAGGTGCCTGTAATCCCAGCTACCTGGGAGGCTGAGTCAGGAGAATCGCTTGAACCCAGGAGGTGGAGGCTGCAGTAAGCCAAGATCGTGCCACTGCACTGCAGCCTGGGCAACAGAGCAAGACCCCATCTGAAAAAAAAAAATCTAAAAAAACTAAATTTATAGTCAGTTGCAGTGGCTCATGCCTACAATCCCAGCACTTTGGGAGGCTGAGGCAGGTGGATCACCTGAGATCAGAAGTTCGAGACCAGCCTGGCCAACATGGCGAAACCCCATCTCCACTAAAAATACAAAAATTAGCCAGGCATGGTGGCAGGCGCCAGTAATCCCAGCTACTAGGGAGGCTGAGGCTGGAGAACTGCTTGAACGCAGGAGGCGGAGGTTGCAGTGAGCTGAGATGGCGCCATTGCACTACAGCCTGGGCATCAAGAGCGAAAGTCCATCTCAAAGAAAAAAAAAAAAACGCATACACACAACTAAATTTATTCTTAGACATGGGATCTTGCTATGTTGCCCAAGCTGGAGCACAGTGACTACTCCCAGGCACCATAATGGTTCCCTGTGACCTTGAACTCTTAGGCTCAAGCAATCTCCCCACCTTAGCTTCCTGGGTTTTAAAAGTCAAATTTTTCTCAAAACCACAGAGTTAGAACTTACTCATATTTCTTGATGGATTCTGAGTTTTGTAACATCTCAGAAGTATCTTCATAATGACTTCTTATTTTCTTTTCCAGTTTAAATTTAGAGTCCAATTTCTTGGAGTTTTGTGGGATTTTTATCAAGGCTGGGAAGCCAACTACACCAAAACCATTTCAAGTTGCCATACCCTTCAAGCGGGTCCCTTTCCTTTACTCGCCCACACATATCCTCTCAGGGTTTAAGTTCTAGAGATTAACAACAGAGTTAGGTGAGATTTTGGGGGCTAGGCCCAAAAGTTCTTCCAGATGAAAAGTACAATTCTAGGCCGGGCATGGTGGCTCACATCTGTAATCCGGGCACACTGGGAGGCCGAGGCAGGCAAATCACCTAAGCTCAGGAGTTTAAGACTAGCCTGGGCAACATAGTGAAACCCCGTCTCTACCAAAGATACAAAAAATTAGCTGGGCATGGTGGTGTGCGTCTGTGGTCCCAGCTACTTGGGACGTTGAGATGGGTGGGTCTCTTGAGCCCAGGTGGCGGAGGTTGCAGTGAGCCAAGATTGTGCCACTGCACTCCAGCCTGGGTAACAGTTAGACCCAGTGTCAAAAAAAAAAAAGGAAAGAAAGAAAAAGAAAGCGTGAGCAGAGAGAAAGAAAGAGAAAGGGAGAGAGAGAAGAGAAGAGAAGAGAAGAGAAGAGAAGAGAAGAGAAGAGAAGGAAAGAAGAAAAGAACAACGCTACAACAAAACAATACCTTACCAAAAGGTAATGATAAATGCCACCGACTTCCATCCCTCGACTTAGGTGACAAAGTCCCAGCAATGCAGTAATAACTAACAGTCTACAAACTGGATTTCAGTTATTTTACTAGATTCTTTTAGGGGCAAGTTCTATTTACTTTCAAAATCCCACAGTGCAAACAAAGCAAGGTATTCGACCAAGCCCTGCTCTTTTCTTATTCGTTTCTAATTATCTGTACGGGCTATTGTGCCCATACTCAAAACACTGGCTAGCTGCCTCTTTTAAAAGGCAATTGTAGGCGGAGTGTGATGGCTCATGCTTGTAATCCCAGCACTTTGGGAGGCTGAGGTGGGTGGATCATGAGGTAAGGAGTTTGAGACCAGCCTGGCCAACACAGTGACCAGTAGACCTCATCTCTACTAAAATTACAAAAATTAGCTGGGCGTGGTGGTGGGCCCCTGTAATCCCAGCTACACGGGAGACTGAGGCAGGAGAATCGCTTGAACCCCGGAGGCGGAGGTTGCAGTGAACTGAGACTGTGCCACTGCACTCCAGCCTGGGCAATAGAGCTAGACTCCGTCTCAAAAAAAAAAAAAAGAAAGAAAAAAGGCAATTGCACACCTCCCTTCACCTCCTACATTCTCTTTGCTAACAGCAATGCCAAACTACAAAACCAATTCATCTTTGAAAACATTTCAGTTTACCAGATAAGATAAATTTAAAATTCTGAAGAGACAGATAATCTGATCCATTTTCTTTCCATAAAGCCCTTCAAAATACCCTCCGGCAGTCAGCAGAAGAAGCCTTTCACCCAAGAGAGACATAAAACAGCCTATGATTCTGTAATTTACAAACACCAGGACATTTATTTAAAGGGTATCCACACATTATATTATTCCCAAGGAATGCTTATGCACTCAAGTAGGAACAGGAGGACCAGGCCTGGCGCGGTGGCTCATGCCTGTAATCCCAGCACTTTGGGAAACCAAGGAGGGGTGATCGCTTGAGTCCAGTAGTTGGAGACCAGTTTGGGCAACATGGTGAAACCCCATCTCTACCAAAAATACAAAAATTAACCGAGCATGGTGGAACGCGCTTGTAGTCCCAGCTACTCGGGAAGCTAAGGTGAGAAGATTGCTTGAGCCTGGAGGTCGAACCTGCAGTGAGCCACGATCGCACCACTGCACTCCACCCTGGGCGACAGAGACCCGGTCTCAAAAAAGAGAGAGAGAGCATGAACAAGAACAAGTGGCTTCTCTGGCTATGAGAAGTCTATAAAGTTTTGAGGCCGGTGGCCTCAGAAGAAGGCCTACCTGTGACAGGGAATGTTGGCGGGGCACACGGGTTTTTCTGAATTAGAGCATGCCCTGTCTACAACATAACTAAGCAACTGCCCGGAGAGGCATGTTACAAAACCACAAAGCAGGAACAGAGCTGAGAGGCCCCTGCCCAGAACACCCTGGAAGCCAAAACATAGGACCCTGAGAAATTAGCTCCAATACAGACAAGTCCAACAGAAAGTTCTCTGTTTCTGCTACCTCCAAAACTGGCTGCCCTCCCAGATTTAACTCTGGGTACCAATTGGGCAGTGCCAGCCACCGTGCTGGGCGGTGGGTTCCGGGATGCCGAGTCTGTCTTCTTGGTTAGAAGGACAAAAACCTCTGCAGTGTAGAGAACTGTGGGCAGACCTAGGCTCCCCCACGGCATCAGGGCTACCTGCCTCCATCCAACAAATACTTACTAAGCGCCTACCATATACGCCTGGCACCCAGCTAGATATCAAGGGGGAACCAAGCCACAGTCCCTCGTCTCCTCAGGCAGAAACAGACGAGCACCTTCTGGAGGTTGTGCGGGCCGGGAAAACCTGCCACAGGTTGCTAAGACCAGCCGTACCCAGGAGACAGCAGGATTCCCAGCAGCACCCAGCCCAGTAACGCCACCGACTCCCGCGAGCGAGGGCGGAGCTGACAGGTAGGCCCGAGGGCAGGTGCTCAGGTAGGAGGCGCACACCTGAGGCTGCCGGCCTGGGAAGGACAGGCTCTGGACGAGGGCGGGGTCCCCAGAGGAGGCTGCAGAGTGGCCCCGGGACCCCGCGAGGGAGAGAGGGCGCGAGGAGCGGGCTCCGGCCCCGGCAAGCGGGTACGCGGCGGAGGCCCCGCAGCGGGGCGGGGAGGGAGGAGTGCGGCTAGGCCGCCCTCTGGCACCTGGGGCCCCGCCCGGCACCTACCACTTGGGCGACCTTGAGGCGGCCGAGCGCGCCGCGCAGGTAGTCGGGGTCGCAGCGCAGGCCGGCCAGCCCGCGGCGCTGGCTCACCGGCTCGGTGGTGGGCTGGTACGGGCTGCTGGCGCCCGAGATCATGGAGG
>NW_016821178.1:1471050-1511600 GCF_001698545.2 Rhinopithecus bieti
GCGGGCCTCGGAGCGGGGCGGGGCGCCGACTCCTCAGGCCCCGCCCCGGCCCCCGCCCCACCTGCGCCTCGAGCCGGAGCCGGAGCCGCTGGTTGGCGCTGGCGATCCCGGCACGGGGGTTAATGGGGTTCAGGCAGCGGGGTCCTGGGGCTGAGGAAAGGGTCGAGGTGGACCTGGAGGCCATGGAGTTGCTTTCCCAGGCGCTGCCTCAGGTTCTCCTTTGGAGAAAGTGGGGTCCTCGAAGCATAGGGTGGGGAGCTTCCCAGTAAAGACCGAGACGGGCTGCGCCACCCGGGTGCCGGGAACAGTGCGTGGCCAGGGTGGGCCTGACTCGGACTGTTGGGCCGACGAGAGGTGGGTAAGTGCCTGGGCTCCCACGCCCGGCGCCTGCAACAAACCGGTTCCGAGGCCAGGGGCGGAGCGGGCAGGGTGAGGAGCCGTCCCACTGCAGGTTGTCCCCACCGGCCTGACCCAGGCGACCGACACGTTCCTTTCCTCTCAGCTGTAAAGCTTTGCTAGCTCTCTCTAGGCATCAAGTAAGGTTAAACACAGATTTTGCCCCGAAGGGCATTAATTAGGGACCAATTTACAATTAAAGTGTGAAGGCTAATTTTAAGCTAAGTAAAACACTGACTTTCTAAGAAGTGTCGCTTTTATATTGAACCCTTCCACAACCACAGATAACCCAGAGCTTGCCATGTTCTAGGCACCAAGCAAGGCGCTTGAAGAACGTATCGTTGTTATTGCTGTTTTACAGAAGAAGAGACTAAGGCTGCAGACTGGAAGTAGCTTGTCCAAGGTCACACAGTTCATTGGTGGGCAGAGCCCAGGTTCCTACTTTTTCTTTTTTTTTAAAAAAAGTATTTATTATTATCATCATCATTATTTTTGTAGAGATAGGGCCTCACTGTGTTGCCCAGGCTGATCTCGAACTCCCGGGCTCAAGCGATCCTCCTGCCTCAGCCTGCCAAAGTGCTGGGATTACAGGTGTGAGTGACCTTGCCCAGCACTCAACTTTTTCAAAGATGGGAAGGACAGTGACTCTAATATTGTTGTCCTTCTGTATGGGGGCAGGAGAGGAAGCCTCTTTTCAGGACCCCCTCAAATACCAAAATCTGAAAATGCTCTCAAATCCTTTATATAAAATGGTGTAGTATTTACATATAACCTACACACATCCTCTCGTATACTTTAAATAATTGTTCTACTATATTACTTTTTATCTATATTTGTGTGTGTGTATGTGTTGTTTGGGGGTTTTTTGTGTGTTTATTTTCTGAGACAGAGTCTCGCTTGTCGCCCAGGCTGGAGTGCTGTGGTGAGATCTTGGCTCACGGCAACCTCCGCCTCCTGGGTTCAAGCGATTCTCCCACGTCAGCCTCCTGAGCAGCTGGGACCACAGGCACGTGCCACCACGCCCAGCTAATTTTGGTATTTTTAGTAGAGACAGGTTTCACCTACTCAGGCAGGTCTCAAACTCCTGGCCTCAAGTTATCTACCCGCCTTAGCCTCCCAAAGGGTTGGGATTACAGGTGTGAGCCACTGTGCCCTGCCTGTTTTTTTATTTGTTTTGTTTTTAAATAGACTTCACTCTGGCACCCAGGCTGGAGTAGTACAGTGGTACAATCATAGCTCACTGTAGCCTCAACCCCCTAGACTCAAGCAATCCTCCTGTCTCAGCCTCCTGAGTAACTGGGACTACAGGCATACCACCACCATGCCTGGCTAAGTTGTTTTTTCTTTCTTTTTTTTAGAGATAGGGTCTCATTTTGTTGCCCAGGCTGGTCTCAAACTTCTGATCTCAGCAGTCCTCCCACCTCAGCCTCCCAAAGTGCTGGGATTACAGGCATGAGCCACCACGTCCAGCTTATTTTTTATTTTTTCCAAATACTTTTTTTTTTGAGATGGAGTCTCATTCTGTCACCCAGTGACATGATCACAGTGCACTGCAACCTCCACCTCCCAGGTTCAAGCAATTCTTCATGCTTCAGCCTCCTGTGTAGCTGGGATTACAGGTACCCACTAACACACCTGGCTAATTTTTGTGATTTCAGTAGAGACAGGGTTTTGCCATGTTGGCCAGGCTGGTCTTGAGCTCCTGACCTCAAGTGATCTGCCCACCTTGGCCTCCCAAAGTGCTGTGATTACAGGCATGAGCCACGGCGCCCAGCCTGTTTTTTTCCAAATTTTTTTTTTATCAGCAGTTGGTTGAATCCATAGCTGCAGAACCCACAGATACAAAGGACTGACCCTAAATCAACAAATATTTATTGGGCACTTACTATGGGTTAAGCAATATACTAAGAATTTGGGATAGACAACCACCCGATGGTGACATTGAGTGGCTGGATGTAGAGTCTTGCCTCTGCTTTCTCCCAAAGTCCCAGTGAAATGACAGTTACAGGAATTTTTTTGAGGGGGTGAGGGTGGGCATTACACTGTTGAGATAAAGAATGGGAAAGGAGACCGGGCACTATGGCTCATGCCTGTAATCCTAGCACTTTGGGAGGCTGAGGTGGGAGTTCACTTGAGATCAAGAGTTCAAAACCAGCCTGACCAACATGTTGAAACCTTGTCTCTACTAAAAATACAAAAAAAAATTAGCCGTGCATGGTGGCGAGCGCCTGTAATCCCAGCTACTCGGGAGGCTGAGGCAGGAGAATTGCTTGAATCCGGGAGGCAGAGGTTGCAGTGAGCTGAGATCACCCCACTGTACTCCAGCCTGGGCCACCAAAAAAAAAAAAAAAATAGAATGGGAAAGGAGACAATGGCAACAAAATGTTGGAAGCTGGGAAGCAAATGGGCAAGTGTAACTTAGCAGATCCAAGAAAGCCAAACCCTAAACTGGCAGGGGAAAGGCTGAAATATTATGCAGCAAGAGTAATAAACAAGAAGATCAAGTGAAAGTCTTTTAAAGAAGCAAGTGGATCCCTAGATCCCTTTTCACACCCATCCCCCAAGAATGGAGCTTTGTTCTCTGGAGAGGGTGAAACAGAAAGCCTCTTAGTTAGAGATCACTAGGCACAGTTCAGGGAAGGAATAGTGTACTGAAAACAGGGGGAATAAGTGAAAGTTTGCTTGCTGAGTGAGACCCCACAGACATCCTTCCCTAGATCATGGTAGCCAAGACCTCACATTCTCTCTGGAAAACATGATTAGCACAAGAAAAAAGACCTAAAGATCCTGACAATGGAAGCCCAGCCAGATCACCCAACACTGAATCCCACAGCTGAGACTTCTCACCTATAGGCACAGAGCTTCCAATGAGCTTTTGGGGACTCTACTTTGAAATATAAATGACAACTAAGAGTCACCAAACATTTGAGGAAAGCCTATAACATAACAGAGGTCAAAACCAAGAAACAGATATATATCATTAAATGTTTCCAATGCTATATATATGTGTGTGTATATATACCATTTTATACACGTATATATCAGTATTCTCAGGTAAACTGAGAAGATACTGTAACCATAAAAAGTTTAGAATAAGGCTGGGCATGGTGGCCCATTCCTGTAATCCCAGCACTTTGGGAAGCCGAGGCGTGTGGATCATTTACAGTCAGGAGTTGGAGACCAGCCTGGCCAACATGATGAAATTCTGTCTCTACTACAAAAAAAAAAAAAAAGAAAAGAAAAGAAAGAAATTAGCCGAGAGTGGTGGTGCATGTCTGTAGTCCCAGCTACTCAGGAGGCTGAAGCAGGAGAATCACTTAAGCCCGGGAGGCAGAGGCTGCAGTGAGCCAAGATCGCACCACTGCACTCCAGCCTGGGTGACAGAGCAAGACTCTGTCTCAAAAAAAGTTTAGAATAAGGCTGAGTGCAGTAGCTCACGCCTGTAATCCCAGCGTTTTGGGAGGTTGAGATGGGCAGATGACTTGAGCCTGGGAGCTCGAGACCAGCCTGAGCAACACAGCAAGACCCCATCTCTATAAAATTAAAAAAAAAAAAAAGTTTAGAATAAGATGTTACCAAAAAGGAATATTCAGAGAAAAAAAAAAAAACCTTTTAGACAAGCACATGAAAATATGCTCAGTGTTATTAGTTGAAGGAAATTAGGGAAATGCAAATCAAAACCACTTCATAACTACTAGGATGGCTATAATAAGAACAACAGGAAATTACAAGTGTTGGTGAGGATGTGGAGAAACTGGAACCCTTATACATTGCTGGTAAGAATGTAAATGGTGTAACTGCTGGGTTCAAAGTTTGGCAGTGCTTCAAACAGTTACATAGAATTACTATATGACCCAGTAATTCCACTCCTGCGTATATACCCAAAAGAACTGATAATGGGTGGCCGGGCATAGTGGCTTATGCCTGTTATCCCAGCACTTTGGGAGGTCAAGACAGGTAGATTACTTAAGTCCAGGAATTCAAGACCAGCCTGGGCAATATGGCAAGACCCCATCTCTACAAAAAATACAAAAAACTAGCCGGGTGTGGTGGCACGTGCCTGTAGTTCCAGCTGCTTGGGAGGCTCAGGTGGAAGGATTGCTTGAACCTGGGAGAGGAAGGTTGCAGTGAGCTGAGATTGTACCGCCACACTCCAGCCTGGGTGACAGAGTGATACCCTTTCTCAAAATAAAAAAGAAAAAATAAAATAAAGAAAAACATTAATAATAGGTGCTGAAACAAAAACTTGTACAAGATATGCCAGGCTCCATGATGCATGCCTGTAGTCCTAGCTACTCAGAAGCCTGAGGCAGGAAGAACACTTGAGCCCAGGAATTCAAGGCTGTAGTTTGCTATGATTGCACCTGTGCGTACTACAAACTCCAGCCTGGCAACACGGCAAGACACCATCTAAACAAACAAAACCTTATTTTTATGCTCTTATTTAAAAAGAAACACAAAAAAAACCTTCTTCATGAATGTTCATAGCAGCACTATTCACAGTAGCCGAAAAGCAGGCACAAGCCAAGTGTCCTCCATTACCCCATGAAACAGGAGTTTGAGACCAGCCTGGCCAACATGGTGAAAACCCATCTCTACTAAAAATACAAAAATTAGCCGGGCGTGGTGGCATGTGCCTGTAATCCCAGCTACTCGGGAGGCTGAGGCAGGAGAATTGCTTAAACCCGGGAGGCAGAGGTTGCAGTGAGCCAAGATCATGCCACGGCACTGCAGCCTAGGTAACAGAGTGAGACGCTGTCTCCAAAAAAAAAAGAAAAGAAAAAAAGAATGTTTGAGGGCCAGGTGGGTTACTCATGCCTGTAATCTCAGCACTTTAGGAGGCCAACGTGGGTGGATCACCTGAGGTCAGGAGTTTGAGACCAGCCTGGCCAATGTGGCCAAACCCCATCTCTACTAAAAATACAAAAAGTAGTTGGGCATGGCAGTATGCGCCTGTAGTCCCAGCTACTCAGGAGGCTGAGACAGGAGAGTTGCTTGAACCTGGGAGGCGGAGGTTACAGTGAGCTGAGATCGTGCTAACCTGGGTGACAGAGCGAGACTCCATCTCAAAAAAAAAAAAAGTGAGGCCCAGTGTGGTGCCTCACGCCTATAATCCCAACATTTTGGGAGAAGCCAAGAAGGTGGGCGAATCACTTGAACTCAGGAGTTCAAGAACAGCCTGGGCAACATGGTGAGACCCTGTCTCTACAAAAAAATGAGTCGTGTATAGTGGCGCACCCCTGTAGTCCCAGCTACTTGGGAGGCTGAGGTAGGAGAATCACCTGAGCTCCAGAAGTCGAGACTGCAGTGAGCCATGATCATACCACGGCACTTCAACCTGGCCAACAGAGTGAGACCCTGTCTCAAAAAAAAAAAAAGAGAGATTTTTAAAAAAACAAACTTGGCATTTGGTAGGATGGATAGTTCCTGCCAGTGGGGACATGGAGAGCCAGTATTGAAACTAGTAAATGCAACAGAATATGTGCTGAGTGTTGTTGGAAGGAGAGTGTTCCTGATGGTAGGGACATTTCCAGCAAAAAGACATTGAGTCTGTGGGTCAGAATTTCAGCTGAGATCTGAAATACAAACACGAGTTATCCAAGCAAAAGGGTTAGGGGAAAATATTGCAGGCAGAGGGAACAACATGTGCCAAGGCCCAGAGGCAAGCACCAGCAAGGCGCACTGAAGAGAATGGAGTGCAGAATTCAAGTTGGGGGAACTGGCAGAGGAGACCTGAAGCTGAAAGGCAGCCGCAGGCCAGTCCCCTGTGGGACCTCATGGTCCATAGAAGAGGGTAGGTTCTAAACAGGAGAGGGCTAAGCCTGAGAGTGGTCCAACAAGTCCTGCCTTGAAGGATGCTCTCTCTGTCTTCAGTGCAGCAATGGATTGAACAGAGGCAAGAGTGGAGGCTGTCCTCCAGTACTTATTAAACTGTTTCCCGTTCCTGGACACTAGCCTAAGTTTATTTTTAGTGCTAGGGACAGACTCAAAATTTTCACTTCTGGTTTTTAAAAGAAGTTTGCAGACTTCCAAAGGGTGTTGTTGGGAATCCCACACGGATCCTTAAATAGTAGACAAAACCTGGTATTGTGGTGCCTTCCTTGGGATTGGATTGTAATACATCATGAGTCCCTGGGTGTAGCTGTGCCTCTGGGTGTCTACGGGTGCTGAAGACAAAATGAAGATGACACAGAAGCAGACAGCCCTTGGCCAGGTCCCTGGGTTCCAGGGTCTAGTCGCCATATCCAAGCTGACTCAGGACAACCAGACTCAGAAGAGACTGATGAATAAGCCAGATGCTACTTTGTTAATTACTGCTGGAGGATAGACTCTGCCAGAATGCTGATTCTTATCTTAGACCGTTATGCTGGAAGAGCTGCTCAGGGCAGCCAGCTGATGTGGAAGGATGTGCCTGGGCCTCAGAAGGCTTAAGCTGCTGCCCAGGGTCTTGTGTTACAACAGCATCTTTCTCACCCAAGGCAGTGCTTAGGCACTAGCAAGTTCCTTATCATTGACCCTTTTCTCTACACAGTCAGCACCTGTCTGTTTAGAACATGCTCACGTTTAGCATCTTTAGATAGGGGCTAGTCCCCAGGATACCTTGGTTCACCTGGATCAGGTTTGTCCCTCAGTGTCTCATTTAGTCCTGGGCTTGGCTCCCTCCAAGGGCAACTATCTCCAAGTCTGGAGACCACTAAGCGTACCCTCCTTTTGTACACACACACACTCTCACACTCTGACTTCCCTGAGCATCAGGACTCATGGAGAGTCCTAACCTCAAAAGCATTGGTCTAGGCCGGGTGCAGTGACTCATGCCTATAATCCCAACTCTTTGTGGGGCAGAGACAGGAGGATCACTTGAGGCCAGGAGTTCAAGACCAGCCTGGGCAACATAGCAAGACTCTATCTTTATGAAAAGTAAGAAAAGGAGAAAAAAAAAAGCATTGGTCCTACGAAGACCTTAGATTCTAAATTTCATGAAGGGCGAGGAGCAAAACACCTTCCCAAACTGTGGTCCCTGCATGTTCTGTGTCTGGAGTCAGTGCCTAATCATGGGGAGGAGAGATGGGTTTTCAGTTCATTTTGTCTCTCACTGAGGCCCCTCCTCAGTGCATCTTACAAATGTAGGGGAATGGGGATAGCTTGTCCTGTAACTTCTGTTAAGCAATAGAGTTGATCTACTACATTTCATACACTCAGTAATTAGCAGGAGCCCAGCTGGGCACAGTGGCTCAGGCCTGTAATCCCAGCACTTTGGGAGGCTGAGGTGGGCAGATCACAAGGTCAGGAGTTCGAGACCAGCCTGGCCAACATGATGAAACCCCATCTCTACTAAAATACAAAATTAGCCAGGAGTGGTGGCACATGCCTGTAGTCCCAACTACTTGGGAGGCTGAGGCAGGAGAATTGCTTGAACCCAGGAGGTGGAGGTTGCAGTGAGCCGAGATTGGACCACTGCACTCCAGCCCGGGCGATAGAGCAAAACTCTGTCTCGGGGGAAAAAAAAAAAAATTAGCAGGAGCCCTTAAAAACTTCTACCTCAAACAGAAAAATATAGACAGGGGCAGTAAGCAGAAGATTTCAAGCATACGGCATATAGTAGTAAAACTGATTAAGTTCATCATTAATGATTATCAGTGTTAAAAGCATGAACCAAAATCACAAGAACATTTTTAATTTAGTGCTTCAAGACTAACAACTTGGTATGAAATGATTCTGTTGCTAAAAGGCCTTTTAAAGAAAGTACCAGGCTGGGCGCAGTGCCTTACGCCTGTAAATTCCAGCACTGTGGGAGGCTGAGACAGGCGGATCACTTGAATTCAGGAGTTCGAGACCACCCTGGGCAACATGGTGAAACCCTGTCTTTACAAAAAATACAAAAATTAGCCAATCATGTTAAGTGTGCACCTGTAATCCCAGCTCCTTGGGGGACTGAGGCAGGAGGATCGGATCCATTGAGTATAGAAGGTCGAGACTGCAGTGAGTCGTGATCGTGAAGAAGGTGAGGCTGCACTCCAGCCTGGGCAACAGAGCAAGATTCTGTCTCAAAAAATAAATAAAAATTTTAAAAAACAAAGGTGTCAGTATAAGTCTTCATGTCTGAAGGATTAGACTCAAAGATGTAAAAATAAAAACCCATTGTTTTGTGTTTGAAAGAAGCTGATGTCCCTGTCCCTCTCCTTGGTGGCAGGGCCCTGACCAGACTCCTTCAGCAATGTTCCATGCCTGGAGGGAGGGGCCAGAGCCTGGGCGAGTTCCAGGAAGGAGTGGTTCAGGGGGGAGAGTTAACTGCTGTTTCTGAAGGAACTCGTCCCTTCAGCTGGAAAAATGCTCTCTGAGTCTCTAAAAATAGTGCTCGTTGGGATTTTCCAGTTTGACATTCCTTTGGTTACAATGACCAAAGACAATCCAAGCCAGTCCACCCTGGGCCGCTAACCAGAGCCTCCGGGGAATCCCAGCTTCTGCGGGACCCCCGTTTGTGGTTCCTGCTGCTTCCAAAATGTAATGATTTGGGGAGGATTCACCTGCTCAGCAGCTGCCTCGCTTCTCCCTGGCTGCCCTCCACCTTCTCTCTCCATGGCAGAGGAAGGGGCATGGGTTTCTGGGGAAGAAGGCTGAGAGTGTGGCCACAAGGAAATGTGGGACCTGGCTTCACTTACCCTCCAGGACTGGTGTCCATGCTGGGCCTGGCTCAACTAGCCATGTGAACCCCAGGGAGATGCTGAGGTAACCAGGAGGCAACAGACACCTCGTCAGGCATTTGCGGCTGCCTCACCCTCCGGGGCCAGGCACTGGGCCATATCCTGGGCCTTCACATAGAAGAACTGCGGTGGGAGGGAGTTGTAAACCAAAAGTATCTGAGACAAGTCTCAATCAATTCAGAAGTTTATTTTGCCAAGGTTGAGGATCCACCCAGGGGACAGGTCTGTGCCTTTCTCTGAAGATGATTTTGAGGACTTCATTATTTAATAACTTTTTGAGACAGACTCTCACTGTTGCCGAGGCCAGAGGGCAATGGTGCCACCTCAGCTCACTATAACCTCCGCCTCCTGGGTTCAAGTGATTCTGCTGCCTTAGCCTCTCGAGTAGCTGGGATTACAGGCGCCTGCCACTGGCCAACAAGGCGAAACCCCATCTCTACTAAAAATACAAAAATTAGCCAGGTGTGGTGGCGTGCACCTTTAATCCCAGCCACTCAGGAGGCTGAGGCAGGAGAGTCGCTTGAACCTGGAAGGCAGAGATTGCAGTGAGCCAAGATCCAGATCGCACCACTGAACTGCAGCCTGGGTGACAGAGTGAGACTCCGTCTCAAAAAAAAAAAAAAAAAAAAAAAAAAAAAAAAACAAAAAAGGCCCCAGGGTTCAGAAAGAGGTGAGTGGTCTGGGTTCTTTCGCAAATATGGGCAGGGTCTAGAAGGTATGTGAAGGGCAGGGGCAGAGACAGAGGGACAGGAAGGTTGGGAACTGATTGTGAAGACGCCTACAGTCCGGAGAGCCATGAGAGCTGCATTTTGCTCCTTAAGCAGGGGACTGACATGATCAGATTTGGACAAAACAAAAAGCACTGATGAATAATTCAAAGCCTTATCTCCGGATGTCAAATGGGTAGTAGAGACACTGTTGCCGTGAATAATGTATAGAGCCCTTTTAAGGGGAAAAAGGTCTCAGGGACCCCAAGAGAACATCTGCAGGCATCCAGGGCTCCCCAGACCCATTTGGGGAAACCCTGGAGCAGCCAGAATTGCCCCAAGAGTTCAAGCAGCCAGATTCATGAGCCCCTGAGCAAAGCCTCGAAGGTCGGACTGGCCTCAGTGAGCTATCAGAGTGGGCAGGCAAGCATAATGGGAGGAGGATACAGCAAGGGCAGAGGCCAGGAGGCTGGGAGGCTGGGGGAGGAGAAGTGAAAGGGTGGCTGGAAAAACACTCTTATTTTATTTTTATTTTTTCATATTTGAGATGGAGTCCCACTCTATTGCCCTGGAGGGGCGTGACTGCAACCTCAGCCTCCCTGGTTCAAGTGGTTCTCCTGCCCAGCCTCTCAAGTAGCTGGGATTACAGGTGCCCGCCACCATGCTTGGCTAATTTTTGTATTTTTAGTAGATATGGGGTTTCGCCATGTTGGCCAGGCTGGTCTTGAACTCCTGACCTCAAGTGATCCATCTGCGTTGGCCTCCCAAAGTGCTGGGATTACAGGCATGAGCCACTGCACTCAGCCAGGAACACACTTCGTAAAGTAGTGAGGTTAGAGAGGTGTTAGGGGCCACTGTGAAAGGCCTGAATATCATACCACTTTGACTCTTAGCATGCACACATGGGCCGGTTAATTAATTAAATGTATGTATTTGAAAACAATCTTAAAATTACAAAACAAACAAACAAAAACGGTAAGTACAGTATAAAGAATGCTTTTCCCTGAATCATTTGAGAGTACATTACCAACCTAACACCCCATCACCCTCAAATACTTTAGTATTTTCTACCAAGGACATTCTCTGCTTTTACCAGAACATGCATCAAAATCAGAAAATTAATTTTTATTTTATTTATTTTATTAGACACCGAGTCTTGCTCTGTCGCCTGGGCTGGAGTGCAGTGGCGTGATCTCAGCTCACTGCAACCTGTCTCCTGAATTCAAGCAATTCTCATGCCTCAGCCTCCCGGGTAGCTGGGACTACAGGCGCGCAGCTCCACGCCCAACTAATTTTTGTATTTTTAGTAGAGATGAGGTTTCACCATGTTGGCCAGCCTCATCTCAAACTCCTGATCTCAACTGATCCGCCTGCCTTGGCCTCCCAAAGTGGGATTACAGGCATGAGCCACCACACCTGGCCAGGAAATTATTTTTGATACATTCCTACCATCTAACCCTCACATTCCAATCAAGTTTTGCCAAATGTCCCTATAATGTCTCTGTAGCAAAATGAAGCCATTAAGGGTCATGTGTTGCTCTTCTTGTTGCCATGTCGCCAGTTTCCTTCAGACCAGAACAGTTCCTCAGACCCTCCTTGTCTTTTATGACCTTAACACCTTCAAAGATGTAGTGCACCAAGTTATTTTGTACCATGTCCCTCAATCTGGGTTTGTCTGACGTTTCTTTGTGATTAGATCCTGGTTATACATTTTTGGCAGAAATCCCCCAGCAGTGACATTGTGTTCTCTGCGCAGCCTATCAGGAGGCATGCGACTGCTATGCATCCCATTATTAATGATGTTCACTTCCATCAGGTGATTGAGCTTGTGGCCGCCAGGCTTTTCCACTGTAACATGCTGGTTCCCCCTTGTAATGAATAAATCTGACACTTTGTGCATCAAAATAAATACTGATAGTAATGGATTATAACCCATTGAATAAATCATGTAAATTTGAAGTTTTGATGAGGAATGGAATGCTGTTTCACACTGAACTTTCAATTTGCTAATTTATTTATATAGCCTCATGACTTCCTATTTTATTCAATGAGTTATAATCCATTATGATCATTTTTTTTTCCTTTTTTTGATGTTCAAATTGTTCCTGGCCAGTGGCCTTCTCTCGGTCTCTCTCTAAGAGACAGGGTCTTGCCCAGGCACAGTGGCTCACGTCTGTAATCCTAACACTTTGGGAGGCCAAGGTGGGCGAATCACTTGAGGTCAGGATTTCGAAACCAGTCTGGCCAACATGGTGAAACCCCGTCTCTACTAAAAATAAATTTTAAAAAAATTAGCCAGACATGGTGTCAGGTGCCTGTAATCCCAGCTACTCAGGAGGCTGAGGCAGGAGAATCACTTGAACCCAGGAGGCGAGGTTGCAGTGAGCCGATACTGCACCACTGCACTCTAGCCTGGGCAACAGAGTAAGACTCTGTCTCAGAAATAAATAAATAAACATAATAATTGGCTCATGCCTGTAATCACAGCACATTGGGAGGCCGAGGTGGGCAGATCACCTGAGGTCAGGAGTTCGAGACCAGCCTGGCTAACATGGTGAAACTCCATCTACTAAAAATACAAAACTACAAAAATTAGCTGGATGTGGTGGCAGCCACCTGTAATCCCAGCTACTCGGGAAGCTGAGCCAGGAGAATCACTTGAACCTGGGAGGCAGAGGTTGCAGTGAGCCAAGATCACGCCATTGTACTCCAGCCTGGGTGACAAGAGCGAAACTCCATCTCAAAAATAAAATAAAATAAAATAAATAACATCCACATAGTGAAACCCCATCTCTACTAAAAATACAAAAAATTAGCCGGGTGTGGTGGTGGCGGGTGCCTGTAATCCTAGCTACTCAGGAGGCTGAGGCAGGAGAATCGCTTGAACCTGGGATGTGGAGGTTGTAGCAAGCCGAGATTGTGTCACTGCACACCAGCTGGGGTGACAGTGGGAGACTCCGTCTCAAAAAAATAAATTAAATTAAAATTGAAAAAAGAGACACATCTTGCTGTTGCCCAGGTTGGAGTGCAGTGGCTACTCAAAGGCACCATCATAGCTCACTGCAGCCTCAAAACTCCTGGTCTCAAGAAATCCTCCCACGTCAGCCTCCTGAGTAGCAGAGTTGACAGGCATGCACTACCATGCCCAGCTCCTTTCTTTAAATTTTTTTTCATGCCTTTATGCGTACAGCTCCTGTCTTTTGACATGTATCTATGGTTCTTTGAGCCCTTTCTTACTTTCTGGCACAGATGTTCTAAGCTCATCTTACACTTTTCCTGTCTCAGCCCTGGAATCAGCCATTTCCCCGAGAAACCCCAGGTTTTTTATTATCATCATTTTTTTTCCTTGCTTCCTCATCCTCTGCCTCTCAGCCCCTATTATTTATTTATTTTGAGACGGAGTCTCGCTCTGTCGCCCAGGCTGGAGTGCAGTGGCGGGATCTTGATTCACAACCTCTGCCTCCCGGGTTCAAGGGATTCTCCTGCCTCAGCCTCCCAAGTAGCTGGAACTACAGGGTGTGCCACTATGCCTGGCTAATTTTTGTATTTTTAGTAGAGACCAGGTTTCGCCATGCTGGCCAGGCTGGTTTTGAACCCCTGACCTTGTGATCTACCCATCTCAGCCTCCCAAAGTGCTGGGATTACAGGTGTGAGCCACCACACCCGGCCCCATTTATTTTTAAGACAGAGTCTTTCATTGTGGCCCAGGCTGGAGTATAGTGGCACGATCTCAGCTCACTGCAACCTCTACCTCCCAGGTTTAAGCGATTCTTCTGCCTCAATTTCCTGAGCATCTGGGATTACAGGTGCACACCACCACCCAGCTAATTTTTGTATTTTTGGTAGAGACAGGGTTTCACAATGTTGGCCAGGCTGGTCTTGAACTCCCAACCTCAGGTGCTCGACCTGCCTTGGCCTACCAAAGTGTTGGGATTACAGGTGTGAGCTACCGTGCCCAGCTTATTTACTGATTTACTTATTGAGATGGAGTCTCGCATCACTTCTTGGCCTTTTGGCTAAGATCAAGTGAGATGGAGTCTCGCTCTGTTGCCCAGGCTGGAGTGCAGTGGCACAATCCTGGCTCACTGCAACCTCTACCTTCTGGGGTTTAAGCAGTTCTCTTGCCTCAGACTCCCAAGAAGCTGAGACTACAGGTGTGCGCCACCCTGCTGGCTAATTTTTGTATTTTTAGTAGAGACAGGGTTTTGCCATATTGGCCAGGCTGGTCTCAAACTTCTGGGTTCAAGCGATCTGCCCACCTCGGCCTCCTAAAGTGCTTGGATCACAGGCATAAGCCATCACACCTGGCCCCCGATTTATTTTATGAGAGAACGGTATTTAGAAACCAAGATCATGGCATAAGGTGTGCTCATTGCTATTGGGCTGTTGCTGCTCCCAGGCCCTCTCAGGGCAAAAAGCTAAGGGATACATGTGTGCAAACACATACACATATGTGCACACCTCTACATCTACAGGGTCTCACTCCATCACCCAGGCTGGAGTGCAGTGGCCCAGTCATGGCTCACCACAGCCTTGGCTTCCCAGGCTTCAGCAATACCCCAGCCTCAGCCTCAAGACTAGCTGGGATTACAGGTGCATGCCACCACACCTGGCTTATTTTTATATTTTTTGTAGAGATGGGGTTTCACTATGTTGTCCAGGCTGGTCTTGAACTCCCAGGCTCAAGCAATGTGCCCACCCTGGCCTCCCAAAATGCTGGGCTTTGCAGGCGTGAGCCACTGAACCTGGCCTTTTGAAAATTTGTATGCATGAGTGTATTGAAGACCATGGGCTGGGCATGGTGGCTCACACCTGTAATCTTAACACTTTGGGAGGCCAAGGAGGCAGGATTGCGTGAGCCTGGGAGTTCAAGACCAGTCTGAACAACATGCCAAAACCCCATCTCTACAAAAAGACAAAAAAATTAGCTGGGTGTGGTGGTGCACACCTGTAGTTCTGGCTACTCAGGAGGTTGAGGCAGAAGGACTGCTTGAGCCTGGGAGGCAGAGGTTGTGGTGAGCTGTGATCATGCCACTACACTCCAGCCTGGGCAACAGAGTGAGACCCTGCCTCAAAAAAAAAAAAAAAAAAAAGACACCCAAACCACGCATTCACACTGATGCCTCCAACTCCAATATAACGCCATATACATTTAACTTATTTGACCTCTTATAAGAGGGCCTATATGCAGTCCCTCTTCCATCACCTCCATCCATGCACAGATGCCCTCCTTACCACATGACCCTGCCCTTGGCCACCCCACTCAGACACCCCATGCCTGCTCTACTCTTTGTAGACACCCTCTCCTCTCCACTAGGGGAGGCTACCCATGGGTTTGCTCTCACTCACTCAGTCTCTGACTCTCTGCACTCCTGCCCCATCCCCAAATAAGTATATCCTCTCCACCCTGCTTGGGCTAATACTCTATGCCAGGCCATTCATCCATTCCTACTCATGGGGACGGACACTCTCCACCCTGCTCAGGTTCCAAACCCTCCTTTGGGTGTCCACAATTCCCCACTCCACCCCCAGGCAAGACACCTGCTATGCTCTGCCCACCTAAAGGCTTCAGGGCTTAATTGTTGGGGGAGAAGAGGTTGACAAAGATTTTGGTTTTTATTTTGAGCAGAGAAAAGCTGACTGTGGCATTCAAGACAGCAGTTAACTTGTCTGTTGTTCCCAGAATACCAGCCCGGTAGGGGGAGGGCCTACCTTGTTCACCTCCCGTCACTTGTATTTTGAGTGTCACCAACCCATGCCCACAGTTCCCTGGAAGATGGCTATGGTTACTGAGCAGAAGCAGGGAGGAGGCCCCAAGAGGCCACATACCTCAAACACATGTTTGGATGCCCACACATGCAGATGGCAGAAAGCTGCCTTGCCCAAGAAATCAGGCAGTTGCCAGGTGATGGAATTTATGGTGTGCTGAAAGCTTGTCTGCCCTAAAATAGCTCTCTTACTCAGTCTCAACTAGCAATTTATTTCTTCAGATTTAAGACCTGGCGTTTAGCACTGCCTGGGCTACCAGCTGACTAGCTAGGGAAAGGTATGCAGACTGGGTAAAGGAAGGCTGCAAGACAGCAGCAATACTTCATTTCTTATTCCCAACTCTGTTCCTGACTTTGTGTAACCTTGGCAAATAATTTCTAAGGCCTTTTCTTTTCGAGATGGAGTTTTTGCTCTTTTCACCCAGGCTGGAGTGCAATGGTGCAATCTCGGCTCACTGCAACCTCTGCCTCCCAGGTTCAAGCGATTCTCCTGCCTCAGCCTCCCAAGGATCTGGGATTACAGGCGCCCGCCACCACACCCAGCTAATTTTTGTATTTTTAGTAGACACAGAATTTCACCACATTGTCCAGGTTAGTCTTGAATTCCTGACCTCAGGTGATCCACCTGCCTTGGCCTCCCAAAGTGCTGGGATTACAGGCATGAGTCACTGTGCCCGGCCTTTTTTTTTTTTTTTTGAGTTAAGGTCTCACTGTCACCCAGGAGTGCAGTGGCTCACTGCAGCCTTGGCCTGGGCTCAAGCAATTCTCAGCACCTCAGCCTCCAGGGTAGCTGGGACCACAGGCATGTGCCACCATGCCTGACTCATTATTTATTTATTTATTTATTTTTTGTAGAGACAGAGTCTCACTGTGCTGCCCAGGCTGGTCTCAAACTCCTGGGCCCAAGTGATCCTCCAGCCTCAGCCTCTCAAAGTGCTGGGATTATAGGCATAAGCCACATGCCTGGTCTCTAAAGCCTTTTCAAGAACTGAGGCCTGTCACACAATTTATTCAGGGCTGGTTCTATTTGGGGACACTGTCTGCAAGCCAGGCACTGTGCTAGGCACACATCCAGCATCCCTATGAGAGAGGTGAGAATCTCCTCACTGGATGCTGAGATTCAGAGGTTAGCTGACTTCTCCATGACTACACAACTGTGAAGTTCTGGGGCCACAACTCAAACCCCAGTCGACCTGAAACAACTTCCCAGCTGAGACAGCCCAGGTGTCGGGCCTGGGGCTATAGGTTACAGGTTTTCTTTTATGTCAGAGCAGTTCTGATTCGGCTCAATGCCAGAAATATTTACGGTTCCAAGTGTGAGAGCCATCTGGCAGAGTGGCCGGTTTGAAGCTGTTCTTGGTGATGATTCCCATGAGGACTCAGCACCAGCAGCAGGCGATGTTTGCTGAACTCCCCTTTGTGACTAGGACTGTACTATCTATTCATAGGCATCAGGGAGAAACCCGCTCCTAGGGAGCAAAAACTCCCAGCATTGTCGTAGTTATGACAAATTCACCAATTCACAAGTGCGTATTTCCTCTGGGGCAGGGATTGTGAGGGGGAAGAGAAGGTGGGGCAGGAGAGATAAAACAGAGGATGAAAGGTACTATCACCAGAGTCCAAATTCCAAGGCTCATAAAAACATGGACCTTTACCAAGCCTCGGAAACCCGGCATGTGAATGTTCTCAAAGGGCGTTCTGTGGGACCTGGAAGATGCCCACAGTCAAAGACGTGTCAGACCTACCAGTCACCCATAAAACAAATCAAAACCAAAATCTCTCTAATGGAGTGGTTACCAGACTGGGAAAGGGATGGGGGAAGAAAGGATGAGGAAGGCTGGTCGATGAGCATAGTGACAATTAGATAGGAGTAGTAAGTTCTAGTATTCTATCGCATAGTAGGATGACTATGTTTAACAGTAAGGCGCAGTGGCCAGGCGCAGTGGCTCACGCCTGTAATCCCAACGTTTTGGGAGGCCCAGACAGGTGAATTGCTGGAGTTCAGGAATTTGGGACCACCCTGGACAACATGGTGAACCTCATCTCTACAAAAAATACAAAAATTAGCCAGGCATGGTGACATGCACCTGTAGTCCCAGTTACTTGGGAGGTAAGGTGGAAGGATCACTTGAGCCCAGATTAAGGCTGCAGTCAGCCACGACTGCACCGCTGCACCCCAGCCTGGGTGGCAGAGCAAGACAGTCTCAACATAAATAAATAAAATAAAATACACCTTCTCGACACTCACATATTTTCTATATACAAAGCTTGAACAGTGACAGTGTTGTTTCCTATATACACAAAGTTGAATTCCAGGCTAGCATTTGTTCGATGATTTTGAATAGGTAAAAAACAGATTCACAAACTGTGCCAAATATTTTAAATATAAAGGGCAGATGTTAACAGGCCACAAGCTGCACCCCCACTCTTTAAAATAAATTATTGCCTTAAAAGGCACATAAATTGTTGAACTCTTCCCAAAACAAAACTTAAATGCTTCACATTGGGTTTGCTTTTTCTAGTAGAACTTTAAATAGTTCTTTAAAGATCATGCTTGGGTGAGATTTGTGGAGAGGCAGGGCAGGGAGGATGGAGGAGCTCGATGATCACTTAGGAATGTCAGTTAATTCAGTTCTACACAAGAAATAAGTTTGTTACAGAACATTACACATGAAAATATCTTAATATTGTCATTAAATGAATTTTTATATAGGAATGTATTTATTTTTTCTTTTTTTGAGACGAAAGTTTCACTTTTTTTTTTTTTTTTTTTTTGACGATGGGAGTTCTCGCCTCTGTCACCAGGCCTGGGTGCAGTGGCCGCGATCTCAGCTCACTGCAAGCTCGCCCTCCCGAGGTTACGCCATTCTCCTGCCTCAGCCTCCCGGAGCTAGCTGCGGACTACTACCCACCACAGGCTGCCCGCCCACTCGCCTGGGTAGTTTTTTGTATTTTTTAGGTAGAGACAGGGTTTTCACCATGTTGCCAGGATGGTCTCGATCTCGCTGACCTGTGATCCGCCCGCCTCGGCCTCCCAAAGTGCTGGATACAGGCTGAGCACGCCGCACCGGCTGAGGACGAAGTTTCACTCTTGTTGCCCAGGCTGGAGTGCAGTGGCTCGATCTCCGGTCACTGCACCTCCGCCTCCCGGGTTCAAGCAATTCTCCTGCCTCAGCCTCCTGAGTAGCTGGGATTACAGGTGCGCATCACCACGACCGGCTAATTTTTGTATTTTTAGTAGAGACAGAGTTTCACCATGTTGGTCAGGCTGGTCTCCAACTCCTGACGACCTTGTAATCCGTCCACTTCGGCCTCCCAAAGTGCTGGGATTACAGGCGTGAGCCACTACGCCTAGCCAATAATTTGTATTTTTAGTAGAGATGGGGTTTCATCATGTTGGCAAGGCTGGTCTCGAACTCTTGACCTCAGGCAATCCACCCCCATTGGCCTCCCAAAGTGCTAGGATTACAGGCATGAGCCACCATGCCCGGCAATTTTTTTTTTTTTTTTTTTTTGGTGAGACAGAGTCCCACTCCATAACCCAGGCTGGAGTGCAGTGGTACAATCGCAGCTCACTACAACCTCCACCTCCCGGGCTCAAGTGATTCTCCTCCCTCAGCCTCCCTAGTAGCTGGGATTATAGGCACTCACCACCACACCCAGGTAATTTTTGTGTTTTTAGTAGAGACAGGGTTTTACCATGTTGGAAAGGCTGGACCTGAACTCCTGACCTCAGGTGATCCACCCACCTCGGCCTCCCAAAGTGCTGGGATTACAGGCATGAGCCACTGCGCCAGCCAAATTTTCACATAGTAATTTCGTAACAAGGTTAGGTACATTTGAAAAGCTAGGCTTGTCCCATTTGAAATACTGCCCAAGGTTGGGGAAAGGAATTCTTGACCCACACAGAATCCACCCCCAATTCCTGGCCTCAAACCCCTGCTGTCTCCTCTCCTTTCAGGCTGAGTCCCTCAGCGTCAAGCCCAGGAAGATACTTCTGTGAGCCAGCAGGGTGTGCTGTTCATCTCCAGTGGGAGTTTCAGCTGCTTCCTTCCTTGGGCCCTCACCACCACTGCTACCGACCTGTCACTTCTGCCTCCTGGTCGGAACACACCCTCTCTCCCTTGTCAATCACAGACAGCATCAAGACAGCACTTGGCATCCTTTCAGCTATCTGGAAGCCTTGCAGGGTAAGGAATACAATACTAAATACCTCAGAACCCAGGGCTCTGTTGTGGCATCCTGTAGGAGCTGCACCAGGGACCACCACAGTGAACAATCACGGGATATCCATGCCTCTATGCTCTGTTCTCTTTAGAGATGATATTTATATTACAAACTGAAATGCCACAACCAAAAAGGGTAGGAGCCAAGAATGAGGTTGCTGGATCAGTGTTAGAGATGACATCCTAGAAATGTTTTCAGGGTCGTCAATCACACCAAAGACCTACCACATGCCAGGCACATGTGTACCTCCTCTAATGTCCACAATGACTAGAAAGAAATTTTATCCCTACTTTACAAAGATGGGAAAAGGAGGCCTAAGAGGGGTGAAGCTCCCCAGTTTTGGTTGTTTTCCTGTTTTGCTTCTTGATCAATTTCTCATCCATTTGAACTGCACTTGCTTGATTCAAAAGTCACCACAGAATGAACTAGGACTGGAATCCATTAGTGCCCATGCCCTCCCCAACACTCCAACTGCCTCCCTCCACAGGTTGCTCCCAAGCCCAAGGTGGCAGAAGAGAATTCAAGAGGTTAGTGGTGTGTGTGAGGGCCCCTAAGGCAGGTCTACAGGCAGGCCAGCCTGCCAGCCTCACAGGCACACCTAGGAACATCTGTACTGGTGAAAGTCTGTCTCAAGGCCTGCCAAGGGTACCTGCCGCAGGCAACACCTAAAGCTCTTTATAACTTAAGAGAAAGTAAATTCCAAGATATGAGTGGAAGACACCTCAACTTGCATTTCCCAGCAAGACACCTGCGAGTGCAGTCCCTTCTCCCTTTGTAGAGGGTATTGGGTACTTTCTCTCTCTGCCATTTCTCTCCACCTAGCAAGAGTGACTCTTCCATTCATTACCGCAAGAGGAAAAGGTTGAATAGTAGCACACAGCTGCTTATGACCACAGATGAAAACACTCTTGATGGATACATTTTCCCCATCTGCTTTATTATTTTTTTGAGACACAGTCTCACTCTGTCACCCAGGCTGTAGTGTAGTGGCACGATCTTGGCTCGCTGCAACCTCTGCCTCCCAGGATCAAGTGATTCTCCTGTCTCAGCCTCCCGAATAACTGGGACTACAGGCATGGCCACCTGCCTGGCTAATTTTTGTATTTTTAGCAGAGACAGGGTTTCACCATGTTGGCCAGGCTGGTCTCGAACTCCTGACCTTGTGATCCGCCCACTTCAGCTTCCCAAAGTGCTGGGATTACAGATGTGAGCCACCATGCATGGGCCCCCGATTGCTTTAAATGAGCACAGAGTATCAGCATACCACCATGATTAGTTCAAACTCAGAAGCTAGACTGCCTGCGTTCAAATTCTGGGACCTTAGCAGCTACTTACTTATCCATGTCTTAATTTCCTCATCTGGAAACTAAGATGGATATTAGCGGAGTTGTTGTGAAGTTTAAATCAGTTTGTATAAACCACTAGAAGAGTGACTGGTGGCTGGGTGCCATGGTTCACACCTGTAATCCTAGCACTCTGGGAGGCTGAGGCGGGCGGATCACCTGAGGTCAGGAGTTCGAGACAAGTCTGTCCAATATAGTGAAACCCTGTCTCTACTAAAAATACAAAAATTAGCCGGGTGTAGTGGTGCGCGCCTTTAGTCCCAGCTACTTGGGAGGCTGAGGTGGGAGAATCACTTGAACCCAGGAGGTGGAGGTTGCAGTGAGCCAAGATTGTGCCACTGCACTCCAGCCTGGGCGACAGAGCAAGACTGCATCTCAAAAATAAAATAAAATAAAATAAAATAAAAATAAAAATAGAAGAGGGACTGGAATATAGCAATCTCCAATGTAAGCATTTGCTATTACAATGTTAATGCCCATATCATCAAATAAAATAATCCCCAACACATTTATTCACCAAACTTCCTAACTTAATTTTAAGACAAAATATAACAATGAATTAATAATCTGTACAAGTGCTGACAGGCAGGCAGATTGGTGTGACCTCTATGGAAGGGATTTTGATATCTAACAACCACAGATGCGCTTTTACCTTTTGAGTAGGTAGGTCCACTGCTAGGAATTTACCCTGAAGACACATCTCCAAAATAAAACACAAGATATGCAGAAGGTTACTCACTGCAGCATTAGATATAATAATACAAGACTGCAAACATCCTAAATGCCCATCTACAGGAGACCAGATGAATAAACAAGGTACGTTATACAATTGAATACGATGTAGCCATAAACAAGAATAAACATCTCCAAGAACTAATATAAACCAATTTACAGGCAATGTTAAGTGAAAAAGTATGGTGTGTCCACCAAAAGGCCTACAAGTAGTAACACTCAATAAAATTAAGTATGCCTATCGTCCAGATCTTGGTTTCCAGAAACCAATCTCCCACTAAAAGAAACCAGGGCGCTAAGCCGGGCATGATGGCTCACACCTGTAATCCCAGCACTTGGGGAGGCTGAAGGCGGATCACCTGAGGTCGGAGTTTGAGACCAGCCTGGCCAACATGGTGAAACCCATCTCTACTAAAAATATAAAACTTAGCCAGGCGTGGTGGCGCATGCCTGTAATCCTGGCTACTTGGGAGGCTGAAGCAGGAGAATCACTTGAATTCGGGAGGTGGAGGTTACAGTGAGCTGAGATTGTGCCACTGTACTCCAGCCTGGGCAACAGAGCGAGACTCTGTCTCAAAAAAAAAAAAAGAAAAAGAAAAAAAAGAAACCAGGAACCAGGACTCTTTGGAAAAATGGCTGATTCCAGGTCAAAGTCAGGGAAAATGCAAGGTGAGCCTGGAACACCTTTTTGTGCCAGAAAGTAAGCAAATGCTCAGAGATGAAGGGGAGCATATCAAAAGGACTGAGTTATATCTGTTAAGAGTGTAGTATCCAGAATAGATAAAGAACTCTTACAACCCAATGATAAAAAGTCAAATAGGCTGGATGCAGTGGCTCATGTCTGTAATCCCAGCACTTTGGGAGGCTGAGGCAGGAAGATCACTTGAGTCTGGGAGGTCAAGGCTACAATAAGCTGTAACCAAGCCACTGCACTCCAGCCTGGGCCACAAAGCAAGACCCTGTCTCAAAAACAAACAAACAAACAAAAACACAAAAGGCAAATAACCTAATTTAAAAATGAGCAAAGAATCTGAATAGACATTTCTCCAAAGATACATAAATGGCCAATACACACATCAAAAGATGCTCCTTAACGTTGTTAGTCACTGAGATACCTACCACCTTCATACTCACGAGGATGGTTGTAATTTTTAAAAACCAAAAAAACCAGGCTGGGTTTGGTGGCTCACACCTGTAACTCCAGCGCTTTGGGAGGCCAAGGTGGGAGAGCCATTGGAGGTCAGGAGTTCAAGACCAGCCTTGACAACCCCACCTCTAAAAAATAGGATAAAATAAATATGGCTTTACAATGTTATTCTTTCCAGAATTTCTGACAATTTCAAGTGAGAGAGGTAAACATTTTTAGTTACGTGATCAGATACCCCATATGATTAGCAGACAATTCAATATATCTCCAGTGGGATGATTTACCACAAAGAAAGCCACCAAAAATTGTAAGCAGTCTGGATTCGTGTTTATTGAAGCCAGTAATTAGAGACATCTTCTTTTTTTCCCAGGACTAGAAAGCAAGGTTCCACATGACTGCATACTGCACCCGGACAGAGCCACACCCCTGGACTAAGGCTGGTGGGGGATAATCTGCAGTCTTAATTTTAAGTTAGAAACACCAATAAATTTAGTATACAGACAACAGTGAACTTTCACTTACAGCATTAACATTGTTAAGGTCATGATGTACAGAGCAGTCACTTTCAACTTTGTTAAATTAATAAAACACGACAATGCCTTCAGTTTACCGATTTTAAAATGCCAATCAAAAAAAGTGCAAACAAAATAACAATCTAGCAGCATATCTATTGCATTTTTAGGAAAGACCAATTCCTGGCCGTTATCTCAGCCACGTATTCAAAGTTGGGCTTTTCTTTGATTTTTTTTTTTTTATTTTAAAGACAAACAGCAGATGTAACCATTACAATGTGCATAAATAGTCATAATAGTCATAAAATTGTCTTTAACAGTCTACCATACAAGTGTACTCTGCAAATAAAATGAATTTTACTTTAAAAACTAAAAGGCTGTTTATTATTTGGCGCTTTGGTTTCCAATGCTTTGAAACCCAAATAACAAAAGTCATCTCCTTCCTCCACCTCAAGAAGACCTGCAGCTCCCCAAAGTTGGTAGACTTTGGCAACCACTGAGCACATGACACTATGTATCAGCTTCTTCTGATACTAGGAGCATCCACTTGTCACGTGTAAATAAAAGTGGTCTCCAAGAAACCTTCCTTCACAAGACATGTCTTAGCATTTCATCAGTTTTAGTATATTTTATATTGACACAAAAAGTGCTTATCAGTTCAAATGATAGAAAAAAAAGACAAATTAAAATTTTGCATTAAAATTTAAAATTATACCATATCCCTCTTCGGCATGTGCCTTTCCAGGAATTCTTGTTTCTGAGGTCACTCATTTTACTCCCAGGGACTAAGCGACCCCACCTTTAGTGCGGCCACAAGCTGTTTGACATCTATTGGTCACTATACCACAATTATCATTCTACAGTCAGTTTACTGTCATTACCTAGACAACCTGGTAATTGGAAGCCACAATACATTTGTTTTTTTAAAAAACTGAATTAAAAAAGGAAAAAAATAGTATATTTCAACAATAAAACTGGCACAAGAAACGTTTCTATCTGAAAGGCAAGTTGATACTCAGCTTTCTCTTTAACAGTGTTCAGACCTTTAAGCAAGCAATTCAAGAAAGTCTTAAAAGACTCTTGACACAACATAGAATATTAAGTTATCCCCAGTACTTCATTAGTGGTCAGTCAAATCTGGTATGTAAAAGTAATGACATTAGGGAAGTTATGCTTAGACACAGTACAACAAACATTCATATAAAAAAAGTAAACTCCACATGGTGAACTGTGGTTTTTTCCCTTGGTTTGACAACATTTTATACATGAAATTCATGGTAGTGTTTGCATTTAAATGCTGTCATATATAAAATTAAAAGTGCAATTTCAAATCCACAGAAATCATTTCCAGAATGGTGGTATGACATGACAATGTGCGTGAATTTGCCCTAGGTGGGGAGACACCTGAAACTCTTTATTCCGTAAGAAAAAAAATGCTACATTTTATGAAAACACGTAACAAGAGAAATGTATCATTTCCATTTTCGGTATAAAACATTCATGCTTACTGTCCATCTGATAGCACTGATCAGACCGGGAAGCTAGGAAAAGACCCTTTTGCATCAGTGGACTCCTTGAAGCTTTCCACAAATCATAAGGCAGGACTTGGTACGAGCCAATTAACCAGAGTGCAATTACATTAAAAAACTCCCCCAAACTTTCTGTGGCACATTGCATTATGGTAAAACCAGAGGTTGATCACCCATTTTCTGTTAGTTAGGCCAGCCTGTGGTAGTAAAAACAAAAAATTTAATTTAAAAAACAAAGCAGGAGCTATTTAGACAACAAAATTCAAAGTAAACGAATTCTGTAACTGCTGACTTTGAAGACATCCCACAGTGACTGTCTGCCCCACAACACATATCCATGGAGCCCAGCACCTCTCAAGAGGACATAGCCTGAGCCAAGCACATGGGTCCCAGGCAGCTGCCATCATTCCCACCCCTGGGTCAGCTCCACCTGACTCAGGCACCCCCACAATTAATACATCTTTCGTAAGTTAAAGATGCATTCGAAATAAGCCTAATTTCCATTTTGCTTAGTGTTTTGTTTGGAAATGCTTCTAACAATGATTCTCCAACTTCTACTGAATGCACAGTATTTACTGACACTGCTCATCTCCTCCTTCCTCCACCTCCCTCAACATTCAGCTTCCCCACCATCACTTCTCTCATTACTCCTTCTGGTCTTTCTTTCCTGGACTTTCTGCCACTTAATCTGCTTCCCAAGAACAAGTGAATTTGCTAACATGAAACTGGTCAGACTAACCATCATCTTACCAATGATTTCTTGGTCTCATTTGCTCCACCCTGATAGAAAGCGGGCCCTCCTTCTTTCACTCTACCTTCCCCTCCACAAGAAGCCCAGACGTGCTTGCCTCCCACAAAAGAGCCACATGCCCGAGAGTCCAAGGGTTATCCTTAACAAAGGGTCTGACATGTAACCTTCCTAAATGTGCATTTCATACTCGGACAAGCCAATGAAGTTTTTTTTTTTTTTAAGTTCATCTCCCCTGCCCCAAAAAACTGATAGCATGTGCCATATCAGAAAAATCCTGGTCTTAGCAGATCAATATACATAGTTATTTGGTCATTCGACATATGCACTTTTTAAGGAGGTTCAGGCTTCATTTTCTGTTGAAGAGTTTGTTACCATAGAGTCTGGCTTTCGAGTCATTCTATCCAGTTCTTCCTGAACATTTGACAACACTGTCTTTTGTCCTGAAAAAAGGCAAAAAAGCAAAGTAATGATGTGAGAAGAGGAAACAATTTTTTTTAAAGGAGCATTTAAAATTATACAGCCTTCTATAATCACTTGATGACAGTAATCTCAGTAAGAATGAGGAAAGCCTTTTTCCACTGCTGTGGAGAGGAGACCCCAACTCAGCACATCTTAATCCCAAAAGTCACAGCCCAGTGCTTCCTCCAACTCCAAGTGGGTGACCTGACTGCTCCCTGGCAGGGGGTGCCTTTGTGCCAAATACAAGAACCTTTCTGAAAACTTTCTCACCACCCAACCCTGACCCCTGTGCACTCTCACCACCACCTTCCTAGAAGTAGTATCTGAATTTCAGCAATGGAGGAAACTATTTTCTTCGCCCCAGATAGGTGTTTAGGTTTTGTTTACAATTATAACATTCTAGACTGACTCACATGGATAGCCTGAAAACATTGTTTCAATAACAATATAAGACTATAGCCAGATAATTCAATCCTGCACCAAGTCTGTACTTGTGTTTTTCTGCTGTCAGAAACTAACGGGCCTAGAAATAGACACCTATTTCCCAGTAGGGAATACTACCACCCCAGAGTCTGGGTCACTAGACCAGACTCTGAGTTTCTTAGAATATGGAAGCCACTGAAGGCCCAGGCTGCCCCAAGAATGGAGTGATTTCCTGAGGGTCTCCTCTGCCCTGAAGACATCAATTAGGGAAACACTGTATAAACATACCTTATAGCCAATGGAAAATGGAAAGCAAAGACCCCTTAAAATGTCCTCCAGCACGCCAGGTGCGGTGGCTCACGCCTGTCATCCCAGCACTTTGGGAGGCTGAGGCGGGGATCACAAGGTCACAAGTTCAAGACCAGCCTGGTCAATATGGTGAAACCCTATCTCTATTAAAAATAGAAAAAAATTAGCCGGGCATGGTGGCGGGCACCTGTAACCCCAAGCTATTCGGGAGGCTAAGACAGGAGAACTGCTCGAACCCGGGAAGCAGAGGCTGCTGTGAGCCAAGATCATGCCACAGCACTCCAGCCTGGGCGACAGAGTAAGGCTCCAATCTCAAAAAAAAAAAAAAAAAAAAAAAAAAAAATGTCCTGCAGCTTCCTGGGAAAATGTGTAATTCCCAAGGAACATGTTTTGTTTCGTTTCAGAGATCTCCAAGACACAGACCTGCCCTACCTGCCTACATGGAAGAACAGATGGTGGCTGCCACAGAGGTGTGTATGTGATAAGTGGGGAGCTTCAGGGAGGAGGAGGAGGCCCTGACTCTGCAGTGAGACAGTGAGGGTTCACAGGTTCTAATTCACAGCAAAACTGGGGGCAGTGGAGTAAACCAAAATCCTTACAAAGCGTCACAGAAAAAAAAAAAAAGAACAAATAAAACATCACTGGTTCAGAACAACTAAGGCTTTAGTATAATTAAAAAAAATTAAAAGTATGCCGGGTGCAGTGGCTCACGTCTCTAATCCCAGCACTTTGCCAAGACAGGCGGATCGCCTGAGGTCAGGAGTTCGAGAACAGCCTGGCCAACACAGTGAAACACCATCTCTACTAAAAATACAAAAAAATTAGCCAGATGTGGTGGCGCGTGCCTGTAGTCCCAGCTACTCGGGAGGCTGAGGCAAGAAAATTGCTTGAACCCAGGTGGCGGAGGTTGGCAGTGAGTTGAGATCACGCCACTGTACTCTAGCCTGGGCGACACAGCAAGACTCCATCTCTATTAAAACAAAACAAAACAAAAATTGTCAGCCAGGGGTGGTGGCTCACACCTAATCCCAGCACTTTGGGAGGCTGAGGTGGAGCGATCACCTGAGGTCAGGAGTTCAAGACCAGCCTGGCCAATATGATGAAACCACATCTCTACTAAAAATACAAAAAATTAGCTGGGCGTGGTGGCAGGGCGCCTGTAATCCCAGCTACTCGGGAGGCTGAGGCAGGAGAATCGCTTGAACCTGGGAGGCGGAGGTTGCGGTGAGGTGAGATCCTGCCATTGCACTCCAGCCTGGGCAACAAGAGCAAAACTCCATCTTGGAAAAAGGAAAAAAAAAAAAAGAAAGTCACTGGTACACCCTCCATGGACCATGACTTCTACTGAAGAGGTTCTACAACAGGGCCACATATGTAATTTAGGCTATATCTCAACTCACCCAACACCCAGTTCCCGAGAACCCTAATGTACATAAATCCCACTCTCAAGTGCCAAGAAAACCTGCATGGTAGTACGGCAATCCCACTGAAAGCATGGCACACTGCTCAGTAGGAAGTGAAAACCTGCTTCCTTGCTTGGCTATTCAGGACCCTGCGGGGTCGGCAGGGCAGGTGTCCTCCTCTCCATCCTTGCAAGACTGCTCAACCACAAGAGTCACAGGTCTCCAAGGCCCTTCTGTACCTGATTTCTTGGCTGTGCTCTGCACCCCACCAGCACCAGGACTTCCAGGAGAGCCTGTCTTTTTACTCAACAGACTGTTGAAGAAGCTGGCCAACACCCCTTCACTTGCAGCATTATCTAAGGAAAATTAAAGGGGAAAAAAAAGCATCATATAAACTGGAAGACTTAAAATTAAACACCCTAGTTCTCAGCTTGGCATTAGCCATTTGTGGCTATCAGCTTCCTAGGATATTGATAACATTCATTTGCTACGATGCCTTTACACTGCTACCGCTGAGGCTACTTAGCATGATTACTAAGTGGAACCATGTTTACATTTCCCACTTGTTTGGGGGCAGAATAGATAACCTGTGCTCCACACCACCCTCCCCGTCCATGAGACAGTGTTTTTCAAAGTCGCATGAGCACTTAACATTCCAAACTTGCTGTGAAAAGCTCACATCCTGAATAGAACACACCCATCAAACATGCAAGCATTAAATAAAACTGTTTTTTAATGGTTTCATTGCAGGTAGTATCTCTGAGTATCACTAAGTTACTGGGATAAAAGCTACTTAATCTGAAAAGTAGTTGAGCTTGACAAGAGAAGTGAAGGAGGAAAAAATCCCCACAATTCATAAATAGTAATAATATAAACATAATGAGAAACAAGGCTAAGGATTCAAAATACACACTTTAAAGTGACTTCCTCAACCAGGTGTGGTGGCTCACGCCTGTAATCCCATCACTTGGGGAGACCAAGCAGGTAGGACTGCTTGAGGCTAGGAGCTTGAGACCAGCCTCGGCAATATAAGTGAGACCCCCACCTCTACAAAAAATTTTTTTGTGTTTTTTTGAGATGGAGTCTTGCTCTGTTGCCCAGGTTGGAGTGCAGTGGCACAATCTTGGCTCACTGCAACCTCACCCTCCCGGGTTCAAGCCATTCTCCTGCCTCTACCTCCCAGGTAGCTAGGATTACAGGTACCCACCATCACGCCTGGCTCCTTTATGTTTTTTAGTAGACAGAAGGTTTCACCACGTTGGCCAGGCTGGTCTCAAACTCCTGACCCCAAGTGATCTGCCCGCCTCAGCCTCCCAAAGTGCTGAGATTACAGGATTACAGGCGTGAGTCACCACACCCGGCCTTTTTTTTTTTTTTGAAAGAGTCTCACTCTGTCACCCTGGCTGGAGTGCGGTGGCATAATCACAGCTCACTGCAGCCTCAATGCCCTGGGCTCAAGCAATCCTACCGCTTCATCCACTTGAGTAGCTGGGACTAGAGGCAAGCACAATCATGCCCAGCTAATTTTGAAATTTTCTGTAGAGGCGAGGTCTCACTATTTGGCCCAGGCTGGTCTCCAACTCTTGAGCTCAAGCGATCCTCCCACCTTGGCCTCCCAAAGTACTAGGATTATAGGCATGAGGCACTGCATCTGGTCTACAACGAAAATTTAAAAAATTAGCTGGGCATAGTGGCACACGCCTGTAGTCCCAGCTACTCAGGAGTTGACATGGGAGGATCGCTTAAGCCCAGGAGTTTGAGGCTGCAGTGCGCTATGATCACATGACTGTGCCACAGGCTGGGTGACAGACTGAGACCCTGTCTCTAGAAAAATAAAATAGTTACTATTTTGCATTCCTCTCTGAAGGAATGTGCAGGGCCTAAGTGAGGTCTCACACAGAGCCAGGTGCATGGGCTACCAATTCCAACAAAGGAACAGGCCCTGGTCTCTGTCTACCACAGACCTTCTTCCTCTGGAATGGGGGAAATGGAAAGTAGTCCTTATTGAGGAAGAGAATAGCCTGGCTTCCATCAGTCTCCACCTTATAGACTCAGCCACGCAGCCCCTGTAGGGCTCAGGTCTGAAACTACTACTCTCCAAAGAGACATACTTTTGAGGAATACATACTTTTGATGTTTGGGTCCGGCTTTTTTACTGACGTGCCTGGGGAGGAGCTAGGTACACTGGCTGGCCCTCCCCGACCCTGAGTCCTTGGAGAGCCAGAGGGTCCTCTTGCAGGAGATTCCTAAGTTCAAAAGCAGCTAAGGTCACACACAGGCATAACAATAACAAAAAATACATATGCCACAAACGGAGACATGCTTCTGCAGGATATTTTTCATAGGCTATGGTACAGGACTGGCAGTATGCTCTCAACTCAAGCCCTTTCTGGATCTGGTTCTCCTGAAAGACATCCAGATAACAAAGCCAGCTCACTCTAATTCCCAGAGTTGCATTCTTTCACCAGAAACATCTTGAGTTTCTTTTATGTTTCTGGTCACGGGTCTTTAGGGAAACCAAATTCCCACTGAAAATACAAAACCCACACAAATATAAGCTCTCACAAATAATGGTATAAAGTTTGATGACACCTGCAACACTAGGCCTTGACCCTCTGTTTAGTGTAAGGTACTCACAGAAGCTCTCGTGGGCGTGGCTGGCTGCTTGGCAAGGAGTGACTGCAAAGAGAGGTACAAACTGGTCATTAACCAAGGCCTAGAGAAAAACTTACTCCAAGTACTCCACTAGAGGGCACTATTAACAACAACTAAGTCCCATGTTTTATACTACAAATGCAAAAAATTTTAATTGAGCAGTTTGGTGCATGGTGAAAAAAAATACTCCAAGTAACCAGTTTTGAAGCTCAGGAAGCAAGCAAGGGACAGAAAGGAAAAGGTTGGAAGAAGAAGGAAACAGTTGGAAAAAGAACCATCAAAACCTCCTGCTGACCTGCCTGTACCATTGGGCAGACAATAGGTGGACCCAGGACAAATCTAACAATAATCTAGGTTAGAGAAATGTGAAGTTTGCATTCTAAACCGTCAGCCTGGGGAAGTTACTCTCCTCACCTGCAAAATGGGCATCACCTGCCTTTATGTACAGGGCTGTGTGAGGCTACATGAAATAATGGATGGGTGCAGCACACTAACATGGCACATGTATACATATGTAACAAACCTGCATGTTGTGCACATGTACCCTAGAACTTAAATTAAAAATAAATAAATAAAAAGAAAGAAATAATGGAGTGTAGTCAGGTTACTTGGTAAACTGTCAACATAGGAAGAATTATGCCAGAAAACCGTATTTCTAAAGAAAGCACTTAAAAGACACGAATCCTACTATTCCTGTAGGAGTCTGCAAGGCAGGCAGGTGATCTGCTAAGGGAGGTGGTCCATCCCCAACTAATCCTAGAAATAGGAGGGAATGAGACCTGGTCCCAACCCCTCTACCACTGCAAGCTCTCTGTGAATTCCCACATGCAGACACCCCCAATCCCACCCTAGGAACTGGCATTTCATACATGAGAAGGCCTCTGTTCTAACCTCACTGGTCTTCCTACCTGTTGCTTCATTAGGAACACCTGCTCATCTTCTGCTGCCAACTCTTTGTCGTGGACCAGCTGTGAAGAAACATACACGTTTGTGGCCACAGGCCAAGAATACTCCCAACCACTGTCAAACTTCATGCTGAAAGGAGAGTCTGAGGCTCAGGCTTTGACACAGGTCTGGGGGATCCCTGCTGAGACTGCAGAGTAACATTTTTCTAGCCTGGCACAGACCTCTCCCAAAACCAGCTGTGGCACGTAGCCAACTGGCGTTTTTAAGTCTCGCAAGTTCTAAACACCTCAGGGTCTGCAGGACATCACATGAGGGGATCCAGTAACAGTAATCCAGAGGCAACAGCAGCACTGGCAGGACTTAATGGGAAACACCACCAACTCCAGGTGGGCATTCCATCACTCCTGCCCACCAGCCCCGAGCCATTTACATAACACCAGACCTCATTTAAAGATCAACAAGGCCAGGGGCGGTGGCTCAAGCCTGTAATCCCAGCACTTTGGGAGGCGGATCACGAGGTCAGGAGATCGAGACCATCCTAGCTAACACGGTGAAACCCCGTCTCTACTAAAAAAGACAAAAAAAAAAAAATAGCCGGGCAAGGTGGCGAGCACTTGTAGTCCCAGTTACTCAGGAAGCTGAGGCAGGAGAATGGCGTAAACCCAGGAGGCGGAGCTTGCAGTGAGCCGAGATCTGGCCACTGCACTCCAGCCTGGGTGACAGAGCGAGACTCTGTCTCAAAAAAAAAAAAAAAAAAATCAACAAAAGGCCCTGGGACTTAATACTCCCCACTACCCCCTACAAACTACACAACATGTAAGACCTGTTTCTTTATAGTTTTTTGTTTTGTTTTGTTTTTGAGACAGAGTCTCGCCCTTGTCACCCATGTTGGAGGAGTACAGTGGCATGATCTCGGCTTACTGCAACCTCCGCCTCCAGGGTTCAAGCAATTCTCCTGCCTCAGCCTCCCAAACTGCTGGTATTACACGAATGAGCCACCACGCCCCATCTTTATAGGTTTCTTTTTGCATTAAAAAACACCTAAACCCTTTTTCTTTTTTTTTGATATGGAGTCTCGCTCTGTTGCCAGGTTGGAGTGCAGTCATGCAATCTGGGCTCACTGCAACCTCTGCCTCCCAGGTTCAAGCGATTCTCATGCCTCAGTCTCCCAAGTAGCTGGGATTACAGGCGCCTGCCACCATACCTGGCTAATTTTTGTATTTTTGGTGGAGACAGGGTTTCGCCACATTGGCCAGGCTGTCTCAAACTCCTGACCTCATGTGATCTGCCCGCTTGGCCTCCCAAAGTGCTGGGATTACAGGTGTGAGCCACCGCGCCCAGCCCTAGGCCCTTAAAGCAATTGTCTTTCACTACCTTTCTCACGGGAGGTTTCACAATAAAGTCTTCATATGCATCTTCTGGCTTCACGGTTGTAAAATTTTCATGTAAAATAGCTATTTTCTTTTCATTGTCCCAGCCTGCAGGTCTAAAGGCAAAGAGAGAGGAACTGAATTGCTTTTTCTGGGGTTGCCTTAGAGCATACTCAGATCACATTCAGGACTCCTCGGTAGGACTCTTCCCATAAGATACAGTGTGTAGTTGTTGGGGGCTGTTTGTAGCTTTTGGCAGATGTGCCAAAATACACTGTGGATATAATCCATCAGAACAACATCGCAGGTCCTGCTCCACACTGAGTTCATGGGCCCAAGGTCTAAGGAGCTAGTACGAGATCTGACTCCACAGGCTGCCCCACTCAAAGCATTTAGCACTTTCCCACAACTCCGCCTAGAAGAGCAAGGACACAGTGGGATCCTGTTCTGACAGAGAATAGGATGCAGAGAGCAGCACAGAAGGCAGAGCTCAGGATGGGATGGTTTTCTTGGGCTCTGTCATGGCTCCCCTCCTGCAGGTTGTTTCTCTAAGAATTCTTTCTACAGTTATCTTGTGGACTGGTTCATTAACTTTGCTTGCATGGGAAGATGTGCCCTAGAACCAAGTGGCATGCAGGGCCTGTGTTTATCCTAGGCCCCAAACCAGAGGAGCACAGTCCTTGAGGTTCCTACACCAGTGCTAGGCAGCTCAACATCACAGGTAGGATGGCACCCAAGTTCCATTAAGTGAAGCCACAGCCTAGGGTTCCCACCTGAATCCCTTAAAGGTAGCAATGGTAAAATGTCCTGTATGACACACTTTTGAACTCAAGCAGCTCTGAAAGATGGCAAATGACTGATTGTTCTCACAGGCCTTTCATTCTCCATCTGACTTCTACTCCATAGCTCTATAATCAAGAGGGTACTTAGCCAGGGTGCTCCACCCCATATCCTTGCTGACTTTGCCAGTCACCAGAGAAGTAACCAACAGGACCAAATGTGCAAAGGGGTAGGGCATGACTGAGATACTGCCGTGGGCCATGCAGCCTTCGTAAGCTCAGAGATGCTTCTTCATTCCAGACCAGCCCCAAAATCAACTGGTCTCCTTGCTCCTAGGGATGACATGTGATTTGGATACCAAGTGATTCCAAAAACACACCTCTCACTGGGCTTGTGCCTTTGGCACCTGCCTGACTGCTCTGAACAAGTCTCTAAAATCAGCCCAAGCCTGTAGGTATGCCACCTAGGATTAGCCTGAGTGACACTCTCCCTGACTATGCAGGAGGCAACCCAGTTCCCTGATAGCTCCTGGCTTTCGCATTTCCAGCCTCTCACAGACTGCACTCCCCGGCTTCCCCTATTGCAATTCTTTCCAGTCCGCCTGGGATCTACCACTTGTCTTCCAGCATCACCCTCCCACCTTCCCTGCCATACTTCCTCCATAACCCCATCACTGCCCTTCCCTTCTTCAGCTGTGTATGTCCCCTCTACAGTGCCATGTGCAAGGAACACGTATCATTCATTTCTGTGTCCCTTGCAGAGAACCTGAGCACCTAGTGGGTGCTAAGTAAGGTTTCCTGAATGAATAATGTAATTGTTTTTTAAGTCAGGAGGATACTGAAGCCTGAAAATCAATCTGCTCACACAATTCCTGTCAGAGACCACAGCTTCACATGTATGCATCCAGCAACACTATGATTCTCCAGTGAGAGAAAGACACCAGGTTGGGAAAACAGGTCTCCAAGTCTCTATCGAGGACAATCAACTCCAGTGGCTCCCAAAATGTGAAATGCCAGAAACACAGTAAGCACTTAGTATAGCCAAAGCCTGTGCTGACAGAGATGCTGAGAGGATGTTTGCAATCATCCCTGCCAACACACAGACAAAGCAGGCGCTTTAACAGAAGACATTCAGGATCCCCCAAGCACAATTCCCTATATTCCCTCCCCAGCCAGTATCTTACCAGAGTTGACAGTGAGTGCCAAAAATGGCTAGCTTAGGTTTTGGCACCTTGCTCTCAATGAAGAAAGGCAGCACCCCTGACCACACCACCCACTTCCCTCAGGCAAATGCCTCATAATCCGGAAAGGAGCAGAAAGAGAAGGTGCAGTGAGAGAGCTGGCTGTAGAAGACACAGACAGAAGGCACTTTCCTTGAAGGGGTAAAATGTAAAAGCAAATGTACTTGTAAAAGAAGAGTTTCCAAGCATCATCTCAAAATAACTCACATAAAAACGGCATCCTTTTCCACAACTAAGGCAGGTGTGGTGAAGTGGAAACCGTATGTTTTATGAACAATATACTTATACAACAAGTCGAGGTTTTTCTCTTCTTTCACTGATGTGTAAATCAAGGCAGCTCCATCTAATCAATCTGCTTAAGAAAAATCAATTCACTGCAGGAGGAGACAAAATCAAACACATACAACCTCAAAGTACTATTCATAGGTTGATCAGTTTTTGATCAATACATGAGTAACAGAAAGCGTTACAATTTTAAAAACTAAAACGCTTATAGTATTACATATGCATATTGCAAACTGGTAAAATAAATAAATAAATAAATAAGTAAAAAGGTCATAGTAGCAGATGAACCAAGTCAAAAGCATAAAGCTATGTTGATGCTAGTGGGCTGTGCAGTTTATTTTTTAACACGTAAATTGTTGTCTTGATCTCACAAATTACTCCCTGAGAGGTCAAGTACTGGCTCTGAGGTTAGCCCAGGAAAATACTCTCAGAATATCAAGGTACACAGATTCCTTCCCAGGCAGATGCCTACATGTGACCAAATTTATCACTAAACCCATTTTTTGAGGGATGGGTGCCAACAGGCTAATGGGCCATCCCAAAAAAGGTGGCAGGAACTCATCTCTCACCTCCACCCCAGGGTGTGGAACCATGGCACCAGCTGCTATTGGCCTTTTACAGTAACAGGACTCAAAAGACTGCAGACACCACCACCTCTCTATCATGCACAGCATGAAACATAAACATATGGGAAACACCAATGGCCTATAAAACAATACCCTGTTTGGTAACTGACCTTTTCTACATAAAAGCAAAGTTTAAAAATATTTCTGCCATACGCGGTGGCTCACACCTGTAATCCCAACACTCTGGTAGGCCGAGACGGGTGGATCACAAGGTCAGAAGATCGAGACCATCCTGGCTAACACAGTAAAACCCCGTCTCTACTAAAAATTTTAAAAAAACTATCTGGGCAAGGTGGCGGGCGCCTGTAGTCCCAGCTACTCAGGAGGCTGAGGCAGGAGAATGGCATGAACCCAGGAGGCGGAGCTTGCAGTGAGCCGAGATCATGCCACTGCACTCCAGCCTGGGGCGACAGAGCAAGACTTCGTCTCAAAACAAAAAAATATTTCTAAGACAGTATGATAAAAGTAATTTGATGATAAAATGATCACATTAAATTCTTAACATGAAAGCTTATCAAATGCATAGCATTAATAAAATTGGGCGGACGCTGTGGCTCACGCCTGTAATCCCAGCACTTTGGGAGGCCGAGGCGGGCAGATCACTTGAGGTCAGGAATTCGAGAACAGCTTGTCCAACATGCTAAAACCCTGTCTCTACTAAAAATACAAAAATTATCCAGATGGCCGGGCATGGTGGCTCAAGCCTGTAATCCCAGCACTTTGAGGGGACCGAGGTGGGTGGATCACATGAAGTCAGGAGTTCAAGACTAGCCTGGCCAACATGGTGAAACCCCATCTCTACTAAAAGTACAAAAATTAGTCAGGTGTGGTGGCTCATACCTGTAATCCCAGCTACTCGGGAGGCTGAGGCAGGAGAATCGCTTGAACCTAGGAGATGGAGGTTGCAGTGAGCTGAGATCATGCCATTGCACTCCAGCCTGGATGACAAGAGTGAAGCTCTGTCTCAAAACAAACAAAAAATCTGGATGTGGTGGCACACAACTGTAGTCCCAGGTACTCAAGAGGCTGAGGCAGGAGGATTGCTTGAACCCAGGAGCACAAGGCTGCAGAGAGCTAAGATTGCACTACTGCACTCCCGCCTGGGTGACAGCGCAGACTCCGTCTTAGAAAAACAATTAAAGAATATGCCAAGCGCAGTGGCTAACAGCTATAATCCCAGCACTTTGGGAGACTGAGGTGGGTGGATCACTTGAGGTCAGGAATTTGAGACTAGCCTGGCCAAAGTGGTGAAACACTGCCTACAAACAAACAAACAAACAAACAAACAAACAAACAAACAAACGCATGATCAAAGGTAGACACAAGTTAATAAAACTAAAACTCCAACACAGTAAAACATAAACCTACTAAAAAGATATATACAAAATTCTCTCTGGCAGAACACTATTTTGAGTTCGGGAGGTGCTTTATCTCTTTGAAGATGCCCCATTTGGAAGAAAGCCTGTGACTCAGGCCCCACACAGCGCCCAAAGGATACACTGAAGGCAGAACCTCCGCAGGTGTGACTGGATAAAGTCCAAATGCTCATCCCTGTAATCGTGCTCCTTCTCCAAGACACTCACCGCATCACACTGCAGGGAAGACAGACAGAGTCATCTTTTTGCCTCATTGCCTGCTGATGATGGGAACACCGCATTCTTCAAATATAAAGTATTGTGGCTCCAAAGAAGAAAGCCATAGCTCATAGGTCCAAGCATTAATGAGAGAAGAGTAAAAAAGAACTGGAGATTTTTCTCATTCATATTGGGCCTCAGTTTTTTTTTTATCCATAGAGTGAAGATGTAATAGGCCTGATCACCTAATAGTTTGTTCTAAACATCAAACAAGCTCCCACCAGGAGACAGGCCCAGTGCACACAGTTGTGCACTCCACTCCACTCCACAGGGCTCCATTCTCAAGAACAGGATGAGAATGGCACACTATAATTGGGTAACATGATGGCTCTGACTGGAAATAAAGTACTTTTAAAACCCCAAATGTGGCCAGGCGTGGTGGCTTATGCTTGTAATCCCAGTACTCTGGGAGGTCAAGGCAGGCAGATCACCTGAGGTTGGGAGTTTGAGACCAGCCTGACCAACATGGAGAAACCCCTATCTCTAATAAAAATACAAAATTAGCCGGGCGTGGTGGCAGGCACCTGTAATCCCAGCTACTCAGGAGGCTGAGGCAGGAGAATCACCTGAACTGGGAAGGCAGAGGTTGCAGTGAGCCGAGATGGCACCATTGCACTCCAGCCTGGGCAACAAGAGTGAAACTCCATCTCAAAAAAAAAAAAAAAAGTTTTAAAACCTATTGTTTTTCCTCATATAAGAGATACAACTTTATTTCTCTATGACTGAACTTAGTTTTTTTTTTTCTTTTTGTTTTGTTTTTTTGAGACATAGTCTCACTCTGTCGCCCAGGATGGAGTGCAGTGGCGCCACCTCAGCTCACTGTAACCTCAGCCTCCCAGCTCAAGCAATTCTCCTGCCTCAGCCCGAGTAGCTGCAATTTACAGGCGCCTGCCACCATGCCCGGCTAATTTTTGTATTTTAGTAGAGACAGGGTTTCACCATGTTGGCCAGACTAGTCTTGAACGCCTGACCTCAAATGATCCACCCACCTGAGCCTCCCAAAATGCTGGGATTACGTGAGCCACCATGCCTGGCATGACTGAACTTAATTTCTATTCCTACCTCATCATTCTATTTTTCCACCATCAGTTTGGACCACATCAACTGATTTAAACAGACTTAAGAAAACTGCTGTGAGTTCTTTTTTTTAAATTTATTTTTTTTGAGACGGAGTCTCGCTCTATCACCCAGGCTGGAGTGCGGTGGCGTGATCTCGGCTCACTGCAAGCTCCGCCTCCTGCGTTCACGCCATTCTCCTGCCTCAGCCTCCCAAGTAGCTAGGACTACAGGCGCCCACCACCACGCCTGGCTAATTTTTTGTATTTTTAGTAGAGATGCGGTTTCACTGTGTTAGCCAGGATGGTCTCCATCTCCTGACCTCGTGATCTGCCCCCTCAGCCTCCCAAAGTGCTGAGATTACTGCAACTGGCCAACTGCTGTGAATTCTAAGTTTGAAAGTCAATAGTGCTTCAGAGACATTAACCCTAGGCCATGAGTAAACTGACTAGTCATGTTTCCTGCATTTAAATTTTCAATTTACATGATAATTTTTTCTGTCTTGACATATTCAATGTACCTTAACGAATCCCAAATAGGCCCAACTCTCCCCTGGGAAAAAAATGTCAATAGTTTCTCAAACTTTCTTGCAGATGGTGACTGTTCACTACCTGAACCCAGCCAAGCCAATAACCCCCTGGCACGCACCTTTGTGCACACCACCAACACCGGGATCCCCAGGTTATGAGTCAGCACATTGTCACCCAGAGGCAGGGCAACGTTTTCTTCATCGGAGCCTGAGGTCAGAGGTCCTCTCCTCTGTGGTGAACCTTGACAACCTTCTTCAGGTTCCATATAGTCTTGAAAATCTTTCACAACTGGGGGAAAAAGGGAAAAGAAATTACATGCACATAAATAAAAATACATGTTAGCTTTAGAACACTGAAAAGAAGGCAGTAACAAGCACAAAACACACATGCAGTTGTGTGTGACAAACTTCCTAGTCACATCCAACTGCAAAATCAAGGATTTGGGGATGGTGATACAAAATGCTGATTCTGACATATTCAGTGTGAGCTTTGTAACATTAGGGCAGCAAAGACATTCCCCTGGGCATCTTTAATCGCACCAAACTCCTGAACAGGTTTTTTTTCTTCTTTTTTGAGACAAAGTCTGGCTCTGTTGCCCAGGCTGAAGTGCAGTGTGGAGAGATACCACCATCTTGTGAGCTCAAGTGATGTTCCCACTTCAGCTTCCCAAGTAGCTGGGACTAACGGTATGTGCCACCACACCCAGCTAATTTTTAAATTTTCGTAGAGGTGGGATCTTTCTATGTTGCCAGGTTGGTCTCAAACTCTTGGGTTCCAGAGATCCTGCTATCTCGGCTTTCCAAAGTGCTGGAATTATGGGATTACAGGCTTGAGCCACCATGTCTGGCCCTTAAACACGTTTTTAAAAAATTCTTGCCGGGCGCGGTGGCTCAAGCCTGTAATCCCAGCACTTTGGGAGGCCGAGACGGGCGGATCACGAGGTCAGGAGATCGAGACCATCCTGGCTAATACGGTGAAACCCCGTCTCTACTAAAAAATACAAAAAACTAGCCGGGCGAGGTGGCGGGCGCCTGTAGTCCCAGCTACTCGGGAGGCTGAG
>NW_016821178.1:1515509-1517609 GCF_001698545.2 Rhinopithecus bieti
GAGGCTGAGGCAGGAGAATGGCGTAAACCCCGGACACGGAGCTTGCAGTGAGCTGAGATCTGGCCACTGCACTCCAGTCTGGGCGACAGAGCGAGACTCTGCCTCAAAAAAAACAAAAACAAAAACAAAAAAAACATAACTATTATTATAACAAAAAATTACTAATTCCCTAATATAATCAGGCATCTGGTAATTCATATCTCAATTTATGTAAGTGATGATTTTATCACATTTAAATACAAAGTTTCTGTCTCTTTGGCATCCTTTATAGTATGTGAACGCATTGTTTAGTGTGACCAACATAAGAAAGGCTTGTTTAAACATAGGCTCTTCAGCGCAGCTCACTGCTTCACTGATTGCTGTTATCTTAGAATGATGGATTATTTAGATTGTGGCACAGTTGACCAGTGAACATTAGTATCTTTTGATTCTTATTGAAAGCTAAGATACCCTCACTCTTTTTTTTTTGAGACAGAGTCTCACTGTGTCATCCAGGCTGGAGTGCAGTGTGGCACAATCTCGACTCTCGGCAACCTCTGTCTCCCGGGTTCAAGTGATTCTCCTACCTTAGCCTCCCAAGTAGCTGGGATTACAGGCACCCGCCACCACGCCCAGCTAATTTTTGTATTTTTAATAGAGACGGGGTTTCACCATGCTGGCCAGGCCAGTCTTGAACTCCTGACCTCGTGATCCGCCTGCCTTGGCTTACCTAAGTGCTGGGATTACAGGCATGAGCCACCATGCCCGGTCCGGTACCCTTACTCTTTACTACATAGACATTTTGGAAACCTTTTTAGGTGTGAACACTTCCTATATTACTGTAGTTTTTTTTGAGAGGGACTCTCATTCTGTCACCCAGGCGGGAGTGCGTTGGCACAATCTCACCGCATTGCCACCTCTACTTCCTGGGGTTCATGCGATTCTCCTGCCTCAGCCTTCCAAGTAGCTGGGATTACAGGCGAGTGTCACGACGCCTGGCTAATTTGTTTTGTACTTTTAGTAGAGATGGGGTTTCACCATGTTGGCCAGGCTGGTCTCGAACCCCTGACCTCAAGTGATCCGCCTGCCTCAGCCTCTCAAAGTGTTGGGATTACAGGTGTGAGCCACCATGCCTGGACCCTATTATATTACTGTAGTTTTAAAGGCACTAGGACCAAGGATTGCTGTCTACTGAGCATTTGGGCACTTTTTAGTTTGGATTACTAAATTTTGCATTCTATTTAGAATTCATAGCTGTCACCTTCAAGATCTTCCTGATATGTCTGTTTCTACAGCTGTGCTGATGGTCGTTGTTAGATGGTAACTAGCTTCATTCACTTCTTTTCTCAGATCACACGCGCTGCAATGTGTGGATTCTGGATGGAGACTTGTACCACAAAGGCCTGCTGAAATTTGCAGTTTCTGCTGAATCCTTGCCAGAGACCCTCGTCATTTTTGTTGCAGACATGTCTAGACCTTGGACTGTGATGGAATCTCTGCAGAAATGGGCTAGTGTTTTACGTGAGCACATTGATAAAATGAAAATTCCACCAGAAAAAATGAGGGAGCTGGAACGGAAGTGTGAGTAAAATATAATTTTCTTAATTGGGAAATTCACTAGTCTCTTTAGATGGTTTGAATCACCTTCCTTTTCCCAATCCTAGAGGCTTCCCTTGCTTCGTGGTTTTGTTTTGTTTGCACCATTTATTTAAGAGTTCCTCTTGTAAACTTAGTAGTCAAAAGTATTCAAAGCAGTCTGTAACTCAAGTGTCACAAGTTGAAGAAAACAAATAAACATTCATTATCTTCATTGGTTTCCATTTCAAATAAGAGTTCTTCCCTCACTTCCCAAAATGTGTTAAGTTCTGTGGATCTCTGAGCTTTTCTGTTATGCTGTGTCTGCAGAGTTAACATCAGAGGATGTGAGGGTTTGCTGTGGTCTGTGCAGCTTGAGTTCACTACCCTGGAATTCCATTAAGGCTCTATGGACCCTCATGTTGGCAGGCTTGGAGGAAGTCCTAAAAAAGACAAAGCTTTCAGCTCCTTAGTTCATTTTGGAATCCAGCAAAATATCATTTTAATTAGAAATAGGAGGGTCTTTTTTTTTTTTTTTTTTTTTTT
>NW_016821178.1:1518306-1522911 GCF_001698545.2 Rhinopithecus bieti
AAAAAAAAAAAAAAAAAGCTTCCATCCTGGCCAACAGGGTGAAACCCCATCTCTGCTAAAAATACAAAAATTAGCTGGGTGTGGTAGCGCGTGCCTGTAATCCCAGCTACTCAGGAGGCTGAGGCAGGAGACTCATTTGAACTTGGGAGTCGGAGATTGCAGTGAGCCGAGATCACACCACTGCACTCCAGCCTGATGACACAGCGAGTCTCTGTCTCAAAAAAAAAAAAAAAAAAAAAAAAAAAGCTTAATGAAACAATTCGAATTTTATAAGAACATGCTGTTTCCACACAGCTATAGTCTGTCAGCACTAAGTAACCAGGCTGGTCTTGCCCAGCACCAGATGTAATTCCTTATTATCCTCACTCTTGTGAACTCAGTCTTATCTTCTGGGGATCCCAAGCCACTTGTGCAGTGTTCATGGCCTATTCCTGCCTAACACAAGAAAGGGTCAGTGGTACACCATCCACTTATTGGCATACAATGTTCACTAATCCAGCTAAGGAAGGCCATTAAGGTGACAATGGTCCAAGCCTCAGTTAACCCAAGTGACCACAAAGTCCACAGCTCTGCACCTTTATGTGAGCACTTCAAGACTCTCATGTTGGGCCAGAGAACAAAAAATGCAACAGTTAAAGCTACCTTGAGCCAGAGAAGAAAACAGGCAGCTCTACCCTTCTAAGTCCAGTTAGACTGAAGGATCAAAAGCCTTTTACTCTCACCAACATGCTAAGTAAATTAAAATAACAGGACTGAAGTGGACCTAGAGAAAGGTCCTATCTACTCCTCTTTACCCACAAAACAGGTTTCAAACATGTCCCCTGCTGTGAAATACTATCTCACCATCTGGAGAGAAATTGTTAACACTGCAGTGTGTGTATACCCAAGAAAAAATGCACATTTTACTATCCAACTTACATCGTCCTTTCTCTTTTTAATACTGCCTTTTCACTCATGTTATGTACATTTGCTCTGCCTTCTAAATTGCTTTCTAAAATGCTAAGTTGGCCAGGCGCAGTGGCTCAATGCCTATAACCCCAGCAGTTTGGGAAGCTGAAGTGGGCCAGTTGGTTGAGCCCAAGAGTTCGAGACCAGCCTGGGCAACATGGCGAAACCTCGTCTGTACAAAAAATTAGCCAGTCATGGTGGTGCATGCCTATAGTCCCAGCTACTCAGAGGCAGACAAATTGAGTGAGCCCAGCAGGTCAAGGCTGCAGTGAGCCATGATGGTGCCACTGTCCTGCAGCCTGGGCAACAGAGCCAAGACCCTGTCTCAAAAAAAAATTAAATAAAATAAAATGCTAAGTTATTTAAAAATATGAATTTCCTACTGTTGTTGGGCAGCCACAATTAAGTCATTCCTCTAGAGTGTGAATAATCTAACCTAGGGCTTCTGAACTATTTGCTCCTCATGGCACAGGTAAAGTACAGCAGAAAAGTTTACAGTGCACGAGGTAATGGGGTGGAGGTTTGTAGAGCCAGCTGTCTAAGCTGCCTGCCTCCACCTTCCCACCATAGCTTAGCTCACCTGTGAGCCTTTCCATGCTCTGTGCTGCTCACTGTCTGGAAAGCCCTAGTTGAGTGCCTCATGAGATCTTGGGGCATTAGATCTTGCCCAGTTAAGCCATTGTATATTTTATTGATTTGAAGATTTGTTAAAAGTGCTTTTAGAGAGAAAAATGTGAGAATATTTGATTCTTTTAAAGACCCTTCAACAACCACGTTGAGTTCTTCTCTGTTTTTGTCCAAAATGGAGTAAAGGTCACTTGACTAGATTATTTATATTGACAGTGAAGTGTTTGTGTGTGTGTGTGTGTGTGTGTTTTGAGACAGAGTCTCACTGTCACCCAGCCTAGAGTGCAATGGCACGATTTTGGCTCACTGCAGCCTCCTCCTCCTGGTTTCAAGTGATTCTCCTGCCTCACCCTCCCAAGTAGCTGGGATTACAGGTTCCTGCCACCATGCCTGGCTAATTTTTGTATTTTTAGTAGAGACAAAGTTTCACCATGTTGGCCAGGCTGGTCTTGAACTCCTGACCTCATGATCCACCCACCTCAGCCTGCCAAAGTGCTGGGATTACAGACATAAGCCACCATGCTCGGCCTGACAGTGAAGTTATATGAATGAGCTTAATTAAAGAGATGCTGTAGAGATGAAATATCATATCTGCACTGTAGGGCTTAATCGGTTAGTTTTCAGTTTGCTCACTATGATATGAAAGACAAAGCTCTCAGATAATTTCAGAAGCTCATATAATAGTAACCTCAAATCTTTGTAAATAAAAACTCACGGTTTCGCCATGTTGCCCAGGCTGGTCTCGAACTCTTGGGCTCAACCAACTGGCCCACTTCAGCTTCCCAAACTGCTGGGGTTATAGGCATTGAGCCACTGCGCCTGGCCAACTTAGCATTTTAGAAAGCAATTTAGAAGGCAGAGCAAATGTACATAACATGAGTGAAAAGGCAGTATTAAAAAGAGGAAGGACGATGTAAGTTGGATAGTAAAACGTGCATTTTTTCTTGGGTATACACACACTGCAGTGTTAACAATTTCTCTCCAGATGGTGAGATGGTATTTCACAGCAGGGGACATCAGCCCACCTGGGGCTTCCCTTTGCAATCAGATGGGAGTGGGTACAAGAAGATCAAAGAGTATCTTCACTGCTGCTGCTGCTTCTCTCTCAACTTTTCCCTCCTACCTCATTTATTGGTTCCAGAGTCCTGAGAAGACCCCATAGTCCTACATAAGCACAAGAAAAGCCACAGATATAAGACAAGAAGACTAAAGTACAAAAAAGCGCCACCTTCTGGTGGCTATTCCCTCTCACTCAGATGATCCCTGCAGCCAAACAGCTGCCACACACACAAAACCACAGGGAAACTAACCCTAAAAGAGAGTGGCCAGCCATGGAGCCGCTTTCCAAAATCAAAGACTGGAGACTGGTGTTGGACTGGAAACTAGGTTGAATAACAGCATTCCATACAATATCTAGAGTCCAATTAATCTGGAAAGGAAGAGTTCTCTGGGCAAGAGGATAGCCAACTGCTTTATTAAAATGTAACCTAAACCCAGTACTAACTAACAAAGCCTCCTCCAACATACAACACAAAGACGTGGCTACCATTCCAAACATCTGAGAAGGTGTGGTGACAGCAGAGAGGCCAATGGAAAGCCAACCAGAGTCATGAGACATGGTTCCAGCAATTGCTAGCTGCCGTACAGTGTCCTCTCTCCTCTTCCTCCTTATAACCAAACTGAACTGATATTTAGAACACATGGCAACCCAAAGTAAAGATTACACATCCCAGCCTCCTTAAAAGGCAGTAGCCCCTGCAGCCCTGCATTCCTCTTCCTCTATCCTGCTGACTGGAACACGGATGTGAAGGCTAGAGCTCTGTCAGGAGGAAGAGAACCACACCCCAGAAATGACAAAGCAGTAAGCACAAAGGAGCAAGGTCCTCCAGCTGTCTTCCCAGGACTGCTTTCCAGTCCTCAACTACCTACAACTCTAGATTTCATTTACAAGAGAGAATAGCCCTCAGTCTTGTTTAAGCCATTATGTTAGCTCAGGTTTTATGTCACATGCAGCTGAATCTAATTCTAAGTAACAGCCATCAATGACTAAACCACAAAATAAATTCAGTGTTTTAAGGAAATTTAAGCTCCCCAGGGGCAGGCATTTTATTTACTGTGTCTCCAGCACCTAGAACAGTACCCGGTATCTGGTACAGTATAGGGCAGATGCTTTCCCTATCTGGGAAAAAACAATATCCTTGGCTCAATCTCTCTCTTTTTTGTCTTAACAAATCTCTACAAGGTTATCACTCTAAGAAAACAGCTTCAGAGAACTGAAGTCGCCAGTGCATTAGCCCACTCATCTGGGTACAAAGCTGTCTGTGCAGTGGATGAAAGCAGGTCTTCAGACTCAGAACTATTCAGAGAAGTTGTCCTTAAGGGCTCTATTTCAGAGAAAAAGACGCATTATCTAGAAAGGTCAGTGGCTGAAGACACATGAGCTGAGCTGCATAACAATCACAGTAGTACACATGCGGGTGACTAGGGAAATATACACATGCACAACAAGCCGAAGAATGAGATGTTAAACTCATTGTTTTAGCCAACGTGGGACAGAAGCAAGATGAAGGACAGGATAGAAAACACACTGTGAGAAATTTGATTTAAAAAGCACATCAAAATTTCTGAACCATTCCGCCAGTTAAGTGTGAAGATCCTGAGTGCCATACCCCAGAAGCCCTCATTAATTCACTAGAGGGGTGATGTCATCCTGTGGAAATATGCCAGGCTGGGTCAAGCTTGCCCTGGCCAGGACGGCTGCTGCTGCTGCTGCTGCCATGGCTCTAGCCCCTGCCCCTCCCATTTCCCCGGCAAGTGGACAGAAGATGATGTAACTGCACAGAAGCAAGGGAAAGGAAAAACAAGCTTCTGAACCACATTAAGGAAAAAAAAAAAAAAAAACAAACAAACTTCCTTTAATTTGAAAGTTATTTGCTGTCAAAAGGGCTTGGATGTCCTTAGTCCAAAATAACTTTTCATGTTAACTACCAAAAAAAAAAAAAAAAAAAAAAAAAACCCCCCCTTTTTTAA
>NW_016821178.1:1525153-1553532 GCF_001698545.2 Rhinopithecus bieti
GGTCTCGATCTCCTGACCTCGTGATCCGCCCGTCTCGGCCTCCCAAAGTGCTGGGATTACAGGCTTGAGCCACCGCGCCCGGCCATAATAATAGTTATGTTTTTAAAAAATTCTTATCTTAGACATCTTTATGGCAGTGTACATAGATAAAATTTAATGTTTGAAATCTGCTTCAAAATCATCTAGTGGGGAGTAAACAAAGCAAAGAGTAAAAGTACAGCTGAAATAAAACTGATAAAGAATTGATATGTGTGTATGTATGTATTTATTTATTTTTGAGACAGGGTCTGAGACACCCAGGCTGGAGTGCAGTGGCAACTGCAGCCTCAATTTCCCGGGCTAGTGATCCGCCCACTTCAGCCTTCCAAGTAGCTGGGACCACAGGCACAAGCCACCACTCCCAGCTAATTTTTTAATTTTTTTGTAGAGATAGGGTTTCCCAATGTTGCCCAAGCTTCTAGGCTCAAGCAATGATCCTGCCTTGGCCTTCTAAAGTGCTGGGATTACAGGCCTGAGCCAGTGCGCCCATTTAGAACTGGTAATTGTTGAAGCAAGGTGACAAGTACACTGTGGCTCATGATACCACTCTCTACTTTGTATGTATTTTTTGTTTTCTATTAAAATATATTCACACAAACGTGCAAGTGCTAAGATTTAATCAAACATGGTTGCAAACAAATACCAGGATGATCTAACTGCCGAAGACAATTATCCAAATTTATTCATTTATTTGAAACAGAGTCTCACTCTATCACCCAGGCTGGACTGCAGTGGCACGATCTTGGCTCACTGCAACTGCTGCCACTCCTCTCCCGCCACCCAGGTTCAAGTGATTCTCCTGCCTCAGCCTCCCAAGAAGCTGGGACTACAGGCACGTGCCACTACGCCTGGCTAATTTTTGTATTTTCAGTAGAGATGGGGTTTCACCACATTGGCCAGGCTGGTCTCAAACTCCTGACCTCAAGTCATCCGCCTGCCTCAGCCTCGCAAAGTGCTGGGATTACAGGTGTGAATCACCACACCCGGACAATTTTATAACATATTTTTAGAAATTTTCAGTTATCTTTGAGAACTTTTTTTTTTTTTTTTTGAGATGGAGTCTCCCTCTGTCACTCAGGCTGGACTGCAGTGGTGCAAGCTCAACTCATTGCAATCTCCTAGAGCTCCGAGGCTTCAATTCTCCTGCCTCAGCTTCTGAGTAGCTGGGATTACAGGAGTGCACCACTATGCCCAACTAATTTTTGTATTTTTAGTACAGACGGGGTTTCACCATGTTGGCCGGGCTAGTCTTAAACTCCTGACCTGTGATCTGCCCACCTCAGCCTTGTTGGGATTACAGGCATGAGCCACCGTGCCCGGCAGAACTATTTTTTATAAAAGTACCTTGAGAACTATCATCAAAAATATTTTATTAACTATTAATACTTTTTCTTTTTGCGATCAAGTTTCGCTTTGTTGCCTAGACTGGAGTGTAGTGGTGTGCCCAAACTGGTGTAGCTCACTGCAGCCCACACCTCCCAGGTTCAGGCGATCCTCATGCTTCAGCCTCTGGAGTGGCTGGGATTACAGGTGTGTGCCACCATGACTGGCTGATTTTTGTATTTTTAGTAGAAATGGGGTTTTACCATGTTGTCCAGGCTGGTCCCGAACTCCTGGGCTCAAGGGATCCGCCTGCCTCAGCCTCACAAAGTGCTGGGATTACAGGCATGAGCCACTGCACCTGGCCTATTAGCTTCTTTTTCAACAAATACTGTAAAACCAGTCAGGCGTGGTGGCTCACGCCTGTAATCCCAGCACTTTGGGAGGCCGAGGAGGGTGGATTACTAGAGGTCAGGAGTTCATGACCAACCTGGGCAACATGGCAAAACCCCGTCTCTACAAAAAATACAAAAATTAGCCAGGCTTGGTGGTATGTACCTGTAGTCACAGCTACTCAGGAGGCTGAGGAGAGAGGATTGCTTGAGTTCGGGAGGTGGAGGTTGCAGTAAGCCGAGATGGCACCACTGCACTCCAGACTGGATGACAGAGCCAGACCTTGTCTCAAAAAAAAGAAAAAAAGAAAGAAAACAAAACAAAAAAATCCAATCTTCCTCTTTTAGAAAAATATACTTAAAAAAAACCCCTATCTTCTATTAATTACCTTTTTTGTATAAGCAATTAATTAATATGCTATAAAAAATTTATATTCATGACTTTGTGTCAACAGTACAAAGTATCTAAATCTAGCTATACTTTCAGACTCTATTTTAGTGGCTTTAGTTTGGGTTCTGTGAATGTCTTCAAAAATACTGCTCTGTACCCAAAGTCTGTGGGTTTTAATGCCCACCCATCCACAGGCATGGTTCCTTTTTTCAGCCTCTCTCCCCACTGCCCACTACACGTAACTCACCCATGTGCTTGGAGATCACACCATGTGTAGCATTAAACAGATGCCTGCAAACCTGGAGGCAGGGGTCCTTTGACATGTCACATTCTACCACAAACTAGGTACAAGCCAGAGACTATTTTCTCTACCTGGGTCTGTGAAGTGTATATTTATAACTCAATCACACCACACAATAAAAAAGACTAGGGCTGGAAAATGTATAATTAACAACAGATAAGGGCAATTCTTCCATCTAACAGGAACTTGCAAGTGGGTGGCCTAAAAAAATCTAATAAATGCAGAGACCAAGAAGTTTTTAAGGTAACCTTAAAAAAATCTGTATAGAAGTTAAAATACACTTAAAGGCAAATAAATGTGGTCAGCACGATGCTCTGGCATGAAATATGCTTATGGTATCTTGAAACAGAAGAGGCTATAGAGATTCATAGATTATCTACATCATGTTTTACACTTTCAAAAGAAACAAAAGGGTACTAGAGTTATCACCATGTCTCAAGCACTGTTACACCTGATATACCCTGTCTCATTTGTATAGGCACCATTAGCCCATTCTACAAATGAGGAAACTCAAGTACAGAGTGTCAGTTACCCAAAGCCACACAACTACTGGCTACAGGCATGGCATTCTGAACCAGTTCTGTCTGGCTCCAAAGCCACAGCTCTTTCCACAGCAACCACACTGTCCAAAAAAGACAGGAAGCAAAAGACTGAACACATGCAAGATCCTCTGGCCAGGCTCAGCAGCCCTGTATGTACAGACTCCAGTGGGCTTAGATGGGTACCCAAATGCCTCTGTCCTTACATAAGAGACTCTACCCATACCCTCAATTTTTTTTTTTTTGAGACAGAGTCTCACTCTGTTGCCCAGGTTCGAGTGCAGTGGCACAATCTCGGCTCACTGCAACCTCCGCCTACCAGGTTCAAGTGATTCGCCTGCCTCAGCCTCCTGGGTAGCTGGGATTACAAGCGTGTGCCACCATGCCTGGCTAATTTTTGTATTTTTAGTAGAAATGGGGTTTCACCATGTTGGCCACGCTGGTCTTGAATTAACCTCAGGTGATCCGCCTGCCTCAGCCTCCCAAGTGCTCGGATTACAGGCGTGAGCCACTGCGCCCAGTCACCCATGCCCTCTACTAAACAGCTCTTGGAGATGGTAGAATCACGGTGCTGGAAAGGACCTTGGTTCAACTTTGTCATTTTAGCAATAAGGAAATGGGGGACTAGGTGGTAGGATCAGCCCTCGTTATATAATTGCCCATACATTGTAATCTCTACTGTTTAAATGAGTAAAGGCAAATATAAAGAACGTAATTTTTTTTTTTTGAGATGGAGTCTCACTTTATCACCCAGGCTGGAGTGCAGTGGTGCAATCTCGGCTCACTGCAACCTCCACCTCCTGGGTTCAAGAAATTTTCATGCCTCAGCCTCCAGAGTAGCTGGGGCTACAGGCATGTACCACCACGCCTGGCTAATGTTTTGTATTTTTAGTAGAGATGGGGGTTCACCAAGTTGACCAGGCTGGTCTTGAACTCCTGACCCCAAGTGATCCACCCGCCTCAGGTTCCCAAAGTGCTAGGATTATAGACGTGAGCCACCGTGCCCACCCTAAAGAAAGTAATTTAGTGACTACATTTTATCTTTAGGTTATACAGATAACTTTCCTACCAAAAAAACAAACCAACCAACCTAGGTACCAATGATTATTTATTTTCGAGTCACTGAAAAGATTTAACATAGGCTGGGCACAGTGGTTCTTGCCTGTAATCCCAGCACTTTGAGAGGTTGAGGCGAGCAGACTGCTTGAGCTCAGGAGTTCAAGATCAGCCTGAACAACATAGTGAAATCCCATCTGTACAAAAATTACAAAAATTAGCCGGATGTGGTGGCACACACCTATAGTCCCAGCTACTTAGGAGGCTGAAGTGGAAGGATGACCTGAGGCTGGGAGGCAGAGGTTGCAATGAGCCAAGACTGAGCCACTGCACTCCAGCCTGGGTGACAGAGTAAAACCCTGTCTCAAAAAAAAAAAAAAAAAAAAAAAGAAAAAAGATCTAACGTAAAATCAAAAGATTATAAAGGAGGCATTACTGAGCAGTTGTAACCCAAAACCATTACTCCAACTCACAATTACAAGAAAAAATTTTTAAATTATATGTAATCCTTATAAGAGTGTTTATCATGTGCTTTTTTTTTTTTTTTTTTTTCTTGAGACGGAGTCTCACTCTGCGCCCGCTGGGTGCAGTGGCCGGATCGCAGCTCACTGTAAGCTCGCCGCTCCGGGTGTATGCCATTGTGCCTGCGCCTCAGCCTCCGAGTAGCTGGAGCTAACAGGCGCCCGCCACCACACCCAGGCTAGTTTTTGTATTTTTTAGTAGAGACGGTTTCACCCGTGTGCCAGGAGGTCTCGACATTCTCCTGACCTCGCACAGAGACAGTAACATCGAGACCAAATAACACAAAAACAAAAAAGCTGAGATTAAAACGAAACACCACAACAAAACTAATCAATAAAGTGCTTTTAATCATTCTAAGCAGAAACTATTACTACTCACATTTTAAAGATGAGGAATTAAAGAACATTCCCACCTCTGAGAATCTATTCCTCTACCAGAAGAAACACAGAAAATGAGCATTTCTTTCATTCTTTCTTTTTTAAAAAACAGAGACGGTCTCGCTCTGTCACCCAGGCTTGAGTGGATTGATATGGACATAGCTCACTGCAGCCCCCAACTCCTGGCCTCAAGTGATCCTCCCACCTCAGCCTCCTGAGTAGCTGTGATTACGGCAGGAGTCATCAAATTCGGCAGAAATTACCATTTCTAAACTGTCACAAAGAGACTCAGGAAACTCTCCTATGAACATACGTTAAATTGTTACACTATAAACCACACCAATTTCAGATTCTCTACTAGAACCAGGCAGAGTAACAATGGTCCCCAGGACAGTCAAGCATTTCTCTCATTCAAAACTCCAAAGCTTTAAAAAATCTTTCTTACCACCTTTATGGGTAAGTGAAAATTTACCTTCAGTATCTCTTTTTAAGAGCAGGCTAGCCAGAGCAACAGCTAAGTGTCCCATTCTCCAGTTTTGCTAACATACTCTATAAAGGAAAGTGGGTTAAGTCCTGCAAAAGACATATACTTCATCTATTCTCTGTGATTACCTCTCTGAGAACCAAACAGAAAACTGAGAATGTCTGGCCATGTTGCAAGAACTGCACCCAAGGAAGCAGTCAGAGTCCTGCATACACCCCCTTACCATGGGATTAATGCTTCACTCACCATCTCGGTCCTCATCATGGACGCTGAGGTAGAGATATTCTAGGCCTCTTCCTTTTTTGCCATGCTCAGCTCCTTGTAGTTTAGTCATGAGGGTTGTTTTACCAGAACCATCTTCACCTACAAAGGATGTTTGCAAGACAAAGGTGTACTGTTTATTCTGGGCAAGGATGGGGAGGCATGACACTCAAATGACATGGAACAACTAAGAATTTCATGCAAAGTCTGCTGTTGAGGTCTCACCTGCTTTCATAAACAAAGGACTTTGCTGGAATAGTGGTTGGGAGGGTGGGGAGGAGAGGGTGGTAAAGGCAGCAAATCCCCAAATCTAAAATGACATTCTACTGCGTTATCCTTACTTCACAAGGGAAATAATGAGGCAGGTCCACAGGCCCTATCTATAATTTATAAGACATACATTTGGAGAAGTGAAAGTAAAAGGTAGGGTTAGTTTCTCACAAGATAAACTTTCACCACAAGAAAAACAAGAAATCTTTTATGATATAATTAACCTAAAAGTCCAGGTACGGTAAACTAAAAAAAGTCTGATCCTACTTCACAATGGTGAAGAATGGAAGTTACTCACTTTTGATTTTAGTACATCTCCTTCACAAGCATTCTGAAGACTAAGAAACTGACGAAAATAATTATAGACCTAGCAAAACTCTTTAGTACAATCTCAGTTAATTAATAAGCACTTCTTCATCTCCCTCCACCCTAACAACACCCCCTCCCCAGATCCTTAAACATCAAGGAGAACCATCGCCAAACATTACTAGGCACTTCTGGCATTTAATAATATGGAATTACAGAACATGAGAATTGAAAGGCAGTCAGTACACAGATCAAAGACCTCCTCTGGGTCTCCAATGCCTCTACCTTATTCAGGCCCTCTGCATACAGACCATGGTGAGTACCTATCAGTCTGACTTCAGTACCTACTCATTTTGAGCTACTGTCCCTCTGCAGGCAGTGTTCTTTCTAAAACTCAGATCTGGTGATCTTGATCCCCCACTTCTTGAAGCTCTCTAAGGGTCCAGTATTACCGACCACAGTCATTTCCTGAGGAAGGTCACACATTCTCGTCAGTAACAGTAGGAAAACTACCAAGGCAGTGATTCCCGTGAGAATTGGGGGATGGAGGTGAGATAACAGGCCTTTGAGAATCAGAGAACTTCAGGAAACAGCACTAACTCTTCAGCCTTCCCACGATCTGCCCCCAACTTACCTTAGCAGCCACCAACCACAAGGCGCTTCGAGCAGTTTCCAAACCCCACACCCTCTTGTCATCTGTGTCCCTGCATACTGACACTTTTCTGCAAAATACTCAACCCCCAAATCATCCTCCTTCAACAGCTCCAAGCTGTGTGATGCTTCCACAATAATTAGCATGGATCTGTCTTCCACCGGACTGAGATTCTTGTATGGTGTTTAAGAGACGTCTATGCTGAGCCAGTGCCCAGCCCACAGGTCCCAAGCAACAAATGGACTTGCTGTGTGAATGTACCCAAACTCCCTCACTTGAGGATAGTGAGGCCAGAGGGATTAAGAGACTTGACTCAGGTAACCTAGCAGTGAGGGCTGGAGCAATGCAGGAAACGTCCCCAGTGCTGACTCTCTGTCCTCTGCAAAATCCCTAAAACCTCGGACTATGAGGCTCAAAGAAGGCTCCCATGGCCATTTCCCCACAGCTCCAAGCCCAGGTCACCTAGTTCTCCCATCTTTTCCACCTAACCTCGTTTACTAGCTCCCCTCTCCACGATCTCAATTTGGTCCACTAGGCTCTCTAAAGACGGCAGCATCCTACCCTCGGGCGCGGGAGGTTTGGCCACACTCCAGCTGCCCGGCCAGGGCCGACGGTCCCTTTCCCGCCAGGCTGCGGGCAGGCGGCTGGCAAGGGGAAGGCGGGGATCTGTGGGAGGGGCGCCCGTCTCGCCCACCCCAGCGCCCCGGGGCAACGCCCCGCTGCCGATGCTCACCGAAGACCAGGATGTTCTTGCCGGACGGCAGCTTCGACCTGGCACGGGTGGACACTTCGCTCAGAATGGAGGACCTGCGGCGACAATGGTGAGAGTGGTCAGCCCCAGGCCAGACTGGGATGGCCCGGCTCGCGACGGCCCCTCAGTGTGTCCGACGGTCCGGCCCAGAGGCCGCGGCCTCCCCGGCCCGGCCCGACCGCCCGCGACCTCACCATAGGCTCTGGCCTTCCTCCTCCTCACTGGTCAGGTCGCCGGCGGCCGCCACCGCGGGCCCGTTGGGACCCAGCAGCAGCTTCTTCTCCACCCCCACCGGCGCCATCTTGCCAACTGCAGCCACAAAGAGGGCCCTCCCCCGGGCCCGCCGAGGACCCGCGAGGACCCCGGCCGGGCCGCCCCCCGCTCGCCGACCCCCGCGCCGCGCCGCCCGCCTACCTTGCCGCGGCGACTGCGCCACCCAGTGTGCCCTCTAGGTCTGCGATGGCCACGGCCTCCCACGGGTTGCGAGGCCGCCGAGGTGGCGCGCGACGGTCAGGCAGTCGCCGGGGCAGCCATGCGCGGGGAGGCGGTGGCAGGGGCGGACACCGTCTGGACCGAGGGCGCTCTGGCGGCCTCTGCCGGTTGAGGGGCGCAGCGCAGCGCCCCGCCAAGCTCGCGGATTCCGCTGTGCCCTCGGGGGTCGGGCAGCCGCATGACCCTAAAGCCTAGGCTTTGGGAATGAGACTGATGCACACAAAAGCGCAATTTATCTGGAGCTCACTATGTGCCAGAGTCACACATTAGCTCACTGAATTTTATCTAACCCTTTCACAGATGAGGAACCTGAAGCTCAAAATTTAAGAAACCCACCTAAGGACCCAAGGCTAGAAAATAACATTCGATACTTCTAATTTATTCGCCAACCCTGGACTATTATATCATCAACTTGGCCTAACCCTACTCAAACCCAGCATTGAAAGACCAGCCTTAAGCAAGACGCCAGAATCCTCGTAAATATCCTGCTTTTCCCCTTCCTCCTCGGAAGACTAAAGACTGTGAGTTAGTGCTCTTGACCGCAGTGCATAAATACACTTGGCTTTGCTTTATTAACATGCTTTTTAAAATGTTTTCAGGGAGCCAGCATTTCACACCAGAAGAGGAGCCCTTAATTTCCTTGGGGGCCAGGTGGCAGGTGCAGAGTGGGGAGGAAAACAAAAGGAAAGGGGATGGAAAAGGGAAAGAGCGGGGAGTAACCGCAAGAAAAACATACATTCCATTATCAAGCTTAATTTTAGGTGTGGCCTCTACTTGAGGGCTCTTGCCATTCTCTATGGAAACAGGCTAAGAAGACATTTCTAAATATCACAAGGAAGTGGAATATGGCAGAAAAGCACCACCTGAGTGGGTTTCATATGAGTAGGATTGTGATCCTGACGCCAAAAATCTGGCAGCATGAATTACGGGATAAAACAAATGGGCATATCATCTGCCAAACTGGATGTAAGGTTTAAACAAGACAATGAGAGTGAAAACCCACTGAGTTCCTCCCTTGAAAATCTGGGAAAATCAGGCAAAGTGCCAGAAGTCCTAAAAGGGCAAGCAGTGCTGAATTTTCACAGGACAGAAGATGGAGTTGAAAATTACAGTCCAGTGAGCTTAATCAGCACTAAGTGAAATTTTGTGATTAGACACTAAAGGAAAAGAGAGTACCAGATTTACACAGTATCTTTCTTTTTTGCAGGAGTACCAGGTAGGCGGATGCTGCAGATACAGCAAATGCAGATTTCAACAGGGCATTTGACAATTCACATCTTAGATGCGAAAGTGAAATCAATGCTGGATGATAGCATTGAGGCTTATTAAAGACTAGCCCAGAGGTGCCTGATGAAGAGGAGGGACCAGCAGAAGAGTCTGCTAGGGGCCTGCCCAAACCTCCTGCCCTGGCCAGCCAATTCAGGGTGCCATCAGTGACTTGGATAAGAATACAGCAGCAGTAATGGAAGTTGTGGATGACCTGAAGCAGGAAGGGTTGCCTTATCTACTGCTTGACAAACTGAGCAGAGACTAAATCTAACAAGATGAAATTTAGTAGGAACTTTTTTTTTTTTTTTTTTTTTTTTTGAGACAGAGTCTCGCTCTGTCGCCCAGGCTGGAGTGCAGTGGCCAGATCGCAGCTCACTGCAAGCTCCGCCTCCCGGGTTCCCGCCATTCTCCTGCCTCAGCCTCCCGAGTAGCTGGGACTGCAGGCGCCTGCCACCTCGCCCGGCTAGGTTTTTTTTTTTGTATTTTTTTAGTAGAGACGGGGTTTCACCGGGTTAGCCAGGATGGTCTCGATCTGCTGACCTCGTGATCCGCCCGTCTCGGCCTCCCAAAGTGCTGGGAGTACAGGCTTGAGCCACCGCGCCCGGCCTAGTAGGAACTATTAAAGTCCTGTGGAAAGGTTTAACAAAAAAGCATAGGAAGGCCAGGTGCAGTGGTTCACACCTGTAATCCTGGCACTTTGAGAGGCCGAGGCTGGCGAATCACTTGAGGTCAGGAGTTCCAGACCAGCCTGGCCAACATGGCAAAACCCCATCTCTACTAAAAATACAAAAAAAAAAAAAAAAAAAAAAAAAAAAAAAAAAAAAAAGCCAGGAATGGTGGTATGCACCTTTAATCCCAGCTACTTGGGAGGCTGAAGCACGATAATTGCTTGAACCCAGGAGACAGAGGCTCCAGTGAGCTGAGACTGCACCACTGCACTCTAGCCTGGGCAAGAGAGTAAGACTCTGTCAAATAAAGTAAAATTAAATTTAAAAATGCATAGGAATAGGATAGGAAATTATTTAAAATAAAAATTATAATCTAAACGTCATTCAGTAACTATAATCTAAGAGTTGGTCATGTAGAATGACAAGAAGCATCTTAGGGTAGAACCCATAAAACCTCACTGATGCTAATAAAGAAGCTAGCCCCCCATGCAAGTCAGGCTGGATTTCTTACGGTGACATTTCTGGACACATTTTGCAAAGACAGAGTTATCCAGTGTCAGTGACTAAACTCCTAAGGGGATAAGACATTGTTCTGCTGCAACATGAAGTAACTAGGGCTCATCAATATGAAGGATAAAGACATAGAGTGAGAAGAAGGGAAAGTGTAGACACTTCTGAAAAGCTAAAGCAAATAAACATACACTACAAAGAAGTGAACCTGACTATACAATGTGGAAGTATTCAAAGCACTGCATAATTAGTCTTTAGAAGAAGAAATTTTTTTTCTCTCTAGGATACTACAGTAAACAATAGAAGAGGTAACTTTTTTTTTTTTTTTTTTTTTGAGACGGAGTCTCACTCTGTCGCCCAGGCTGGAGTGCAGTGGCCAGATCTCAGCTCACTGCAAGCTCCGCCTCCCAGGTTCACGCCATTTTCCTGCCTCAGCCTCCGGAGTAGCTGGGACTACAGGCGCCCGCCACCTCGCCCGGCTAGTTTTTTGTATTTTTTAGTAGAGACGGGGTTTCACCGTGTTAGCCAGGATGGTCTCGATCTGCTGACCTCGTGATCCGCCCGTCTCGGCCTCCCAAAGTGCTGGGATTACAGGCTTGAGCCACCGCGCCCAGCCAGAAGAGGTAACTTTTTTAAGAGACAGGGTCTAGTTCTCTAGTCCAGGCTAGAGTACGGTGGAACACTCATAGCTAACTACAACCTCGAACTCCTGGGCTCAAGTGATCCTCCCACCTCAGCCTCTCAAGTAGCTAGGACCACAGGGGCATGCCACCGCATCCAGCTAATTTTTAAATTTTTTGTAAAGAAGGGGATCTCACTATGTTGCCCAGGCTGGTCTTAAACTCCTTGCCTCAAGTGATCCTCCCACACTGGCCTCCCAAAGTGGGAGATTACAAATATGAGCCACCACCACAGCCAAGGAAACGTTTTAATTAACAAAATGTCAAATATTGATTCAGTGTGTGGGAACCTTAAACAGCTTGGGGAACTATTCTTTCTGAATTCTAGGGAGGGACTTTTGTGCCGTATAAAAATACTAAAATCCAAATGTCTCACATAGTATTTAATGCAATGTCAAATAACGTTTAAAGGCTGGTAATTCTTTTCTCTATGTCATTTAAGCTTAAGGAAAAATAAAAGCATATTCCTAAACAAGTGTTTGATCTTACGAAGGAATTTTATCTTACTAATCTGTACACTGGAGATATATTTGCTTTATAAATCATTGTAATAACTTGATGAGTTTCAGCATCACAAAAACTGTTTAATGAAAACTGTATCCTCATTTCTACATTCCTTCTCATGAGAGTTTAGAAAAATACTTTAAATGTTGTATCTTTCAAGGCACTGTATTTTAAAAATCCAAACTAAAGTGACAGTCTTCTTCCAAAGAAGAAGCTGCACACATGGGGCTTTTGGTCAGCTTGCGGTATTTGTGAGCAAGGTCCACAGCCTTCCGTCCTTGCTGAAAGGGGAAAGACCACAAAATTGAATTCCAGTGATTTCCCATTTTCTTAACTCCATTGAAAAGGTAATTTACTTCTTCTTCAGTAAAGTTTTTGCGAACTCTTCTTTTTTCTGTAATTAGGATTGTAGAATATATTAGTATTTCCTGAACAAAGGTCCTGAGATGCAAATAGGTGCTTATTTGGATATGCTTACCTTATACCTAAGGATATAGAGAAATGCCAGGGCTTCTCATCATGTGGTAACCCACTTCAATTTTAAAAACCTGAGTGCCTAATATTAAGCTAGTTGCTATCACTGTGACTTCTGCAGTAATTATAACTTAATTGATAGTACTAATACAATATCTTCCAATCAAGAAACAACAGTTTATAAACTTTTTTTTTTTTTTTGAGGTGGAGTCTCGCTCTGTCGCCCAGGCTGGAGTGCAGTGGCCGGATCTCAGCTCACTGCAAGCTCCGCCTCCCGGATTTACGCCATTCTCCTGCCTCAGCCTCCCGAGTAGCTGGGACTACAGGCGCCCGCCACCTCGCCAGGCTAGTTTTGTATTTTTTTAGTAGAGACGAGGTTTCACCGTGTCAGCCAGGATGGTCTCGATCTCCTGACCTCGTGATCCGCCCGTCTCAGCCTCCCAAAGTGCTGGGATTACAGGCTTGAGCCACCGCGCCCGGCCACATTTGATTGTTAATTCAACATTCCTGTGAGGACAGTTAACAAACATCTTACCGGCCAGGCACGGTGGCTCACACCTGTAATCCTAGCACTTTGGGAGGCTTAGGCAGGTGGATTACTTGAGGTCAGAAGTTCGAGACCAGCCTGGTCAACATGGCAAAACCCTGTCTCTACCAAAAATACAAAAAGTAGCCAGGCATGGTGGCGCATGACTGTAGTCCCAGCTTCTCAGGAGGCTGAGGCACAAGAATTGCTTAAACCCAGGAGGCAGAGGTTGCAGTGAGCTGAGATCGTGCCACTGCATTCCAGCCTGGGTAACAGAGCAAGACTATCTCAAAATAAAAAAAGTAATAATAAAAAACAGCTTGCATATCTTACAGTCTTCCCAAAGGGCTCCATAACTTGATAGAATAGAAAAGAATATCAACACTTGTTACTTTAAATATTAAGTTTGATAATATTTTAAGAATAAGGGTCTTTTGAAATTTGCTTTTAAAACACATGGTCAGCTAGATCAAAACTCAAAATATAGGCTGCACAATGGGGAAGGAAGTTTTAACTATCTGGTTTTAAGGAATACTTTCTATAAAGAAAGAATATACAGTTGATATCTGTAAACAAATATTTTCTGGTGATGATTACTAGGAAATAGTTTTCTTTAAGCTTTTTCATTCATTATTATCCCATGTTATCATTGTAGGTAGATGCTAGTGAGGAGTTTTTTGTATTTCCACTTGAGGCTGTTATTTACTTTCGTAGTACTGGGTGCAGCTGTCCTGAGTCACCCTTAGAAAATCTTGTCCTTGCAGGCCAAGACAGCCATTTGTTTACCTATTCTAAGAGCCATAGCAGACCTTTTAAAACAGATGAGAAAAATCTTCCCAGCAGAAGGTTATCAGTGTAAACAATGTCTGATTATTGCTTAATAGTATTATTTAGAATGTAAGCTCCATGAGGGCAGCAATTTTAATCTATTTTATTCACCATTGTATCCCCAGTGCTTAGAATAGTATCTGACACACAGTAGTAGTCAATAAATACTTGTTGAGAGAACAAAATTATTGGTAAAACTATCTCAAAACTTATCAGTGAAATTACTCCTTCATTTTGGGTGTACTGGAAAACTGTGGCTATCCAAGAAATAGGTTTCAACTTCCCTTGTTAAATGATTTGAACTCATAATAATCAGGACTAGACTGGTTACTATAACATTCAGGATATTGAGCCCGGGAGCTGATCATGTAAAGCCCCACTTTTCCATTGTGGCTGCCATCTCCCTGACTTTTATACTTACCATCTGTGCCCAAATCCTCAAAGATTCCTACAGCAGAGTACTAAGCAGCCTGGAAGAAGGAAGCAGCTCTCTACACACCAAGCTCCCCACTCTGTGACTTATTTAGTCTTAATATTAGGTATTAGGGAAGAGTAAGGGAAAATGGGCGAGAGGACTTAATTCTAAGGACTCTATTTTTCAAGCCCTCTCAAAACACCAATCCATCCTAAAATAGAGGCTTGGGGAAATCTATAAATGCTTAGTACAGTGGTCCCTTCTCAGAAGAATGGGCTCAAATTTGAGTATAAAGTACAATTAAATGAATAGTAGTGAGTGTCCTAAAAAAAGGTAAATTTATTAAGAGGGGAAAAAAATGGCAACACACCAAATATTCCTGGCCTACTTGTGAAAGAGATGTAAGAATCACTACTTTCTCAAGATTCCTTTCTAAATACTAAAAAGTAGGCCAGATTATTTGGTTTTAGCTAAAGCAAGTTTTACCTACCAAAAAAAAAAGTATGTTTTTTTCTGAGCTCAATGTCACTTAATAGTATATAGGACCCCTGTATATAATCATTGTATAACCATTATGCACATTTCATGAAGTTCTGCAAATTATTTTGCTATGCAAATAGATTATAGCATATTTTTTGTTGTTACATACTTGCTTTGAAGACATGTTGTTGAAAAACACCTATTATTAATTTGATGCCAAGCCCTTGTCAAGAACAAGGTCTCCAAGTGCATGATGTTTCTATGAAAAAAATACCCATTTTCTAATCATTACTACAGAAAACACTACTTCAGAAAGTGGGCTCCTCTGTAGTGGTACTATACTTAATTATAATTTGCATGCAGAACTTTTAATCTAGAAAAGAATCAGATATAAAAGCAAATTTGAAATTTCCTTGAAAGTTCTGGCAGTGAAAATAGCCAAATAAATATATGTGGCAAAATGCTTCCTGAATGTATCACGTTCAAATGTCTAAATAACTAAGTGGCTCTATAGATGTTACTAATTAATATATCCAACCTATTTTAGTCTGCAGGTATTAACTCCACATGAATAAAAGAAAATGATAATGTTATTTAAGCTTCTGATAAATCCGAAATGGTGATCAATGCGAAATGTTAACCCTATAGTTAAATTGAAATTCCCATAAATAAACTAATTGTTTAAGAGACATTTTTATTTTTTAAGCAGAGTTTTAAGGTTTATACTATTTGTCTCTTCAATTTTTATTGTTTCAAGCACTATAGTTATGAAAAAAAACCTCCTGCAAAGTCTCTCTGAAGCGCTTGTGCATAATAATTTTGTTCTTAAAATAAAAACGTGAGGATAGAATAAGGGCTTCTGGAGAATGGCTTTTTGAATCTAAGTTCTGCTACTTACCAACTATTAATAATTATGCCTTACAATAGGAGCATATTAGTATCTAACTTACAATATTACTATAGGAACTAAAGGAAATAATATCTATACACCATCTAACACCTAGCAGGTGCTTAATAAATGTTAGTATCCTCCTGCTCCTTCCCCTGCTGGCAGGCAATGAGTGAGCAAGCAACATGAAGGGAAGAGGAAAGTCTCTTTTATTAGGTCTGACCCTCATCAGAGGCAAGGTTTATCATTTAAGATCCGTTAATAATGAGACTGAGAACAACCACTCAGCTGTTCTCTTCTTTCTCAGGAATATATGAAATTTAAGTTCATTTAAAAATTAAATATATTCAGCCAGGTGCAATGGCTCATGCCTGTAATCTCAGCACGTTGGGAGGCCAAGGCGGGCGGATCACTTGAGGTCAGGAGTCTGAGACCAGCCTGGCCAACATGGTGAAACCCCATCTCTACTAAAAATACACAAACTAGCAGGGCGTGGTGGCACATGTCTGTAATCCCAGCTACTCAGGAGGCTGAGGCAGGAGAGTCACTTGAACCTGGGAGGCGGAGGCTGCAGTGAGCAGAGATTGCTCCGCTGCACTCCAGCCTGGGTGACAGAGCCAGACCCTGTCTCAAGAAGAAAAAAAAAAAAGAACTAAATTAAATATATTCACTTATTCTTCCAGGGGTAGTAGATTCATTACTGAGTTGTTGTCTTCTACGTGGGGTCAGCAGAATTTCTGAAAAATATGGAAAACATTTAGGACACTTAGCATATCAATCTGAGTAATAGCATATCAATTCCATTAGTATATTTCCTTTATTCCCCCGTCTAGTGGGAATACTTAGATAGATTAGGAAGAATTTTTAAACTAACAGTCTAAGACTACTCCCTGGGTACATCTTGAATTACTGGTTGCTTAGAGACAGATTTTCTTTTTAAGATTATTTTACCCTCTAGTTTTTGATATATTTAATGCTTTAGATAATAGTTCAGAAGGTATAGCCATAATTACAGTTTTAAAGCTGCTGAATTAATTACTTTTGTTACAGATAAGTAATTTCCTTAGTTCACTTTTATATCTGTCTTCAGCTTCCACAATGACTTTGTGACGATCACATTGGTATGGGCAAGAGTGCAAGAGCTTGCTAAAGTTTCGGCTATTCAGGGATTTTTCTACTGCTATGCAACCTAAAAGAAAACAAATTCAAGTTATGTGTAGATGTCATAAAATATCTAGTAACAAATCTATGAAAGCAAATACCTATATGATGGTAACTGAAGTAAAATCAGGAACTATAAACACCTCAAAAAGCTCAAAATCATGTGAAGGAGTAAAGACAACAAATACAACAGAGTGAAATAAGTGCTGGGAGGGAGGTATGGACAGACAGTTATGATGCTTTAGAAAAAGAGCATCTAGGCTGGGCACGGTGGCTCACGCCTGTAATCCCAGCACTTTGGGAGGCCAAGGTGGGTGGATCACGAGGTCAGGAGTTCAAGACCAACCTGGCCAATATGGTGAAAGCCCGTCTCTACTAAAAATACAAAAATTAGCTGGGCATGGTGGCATGCACCTGTAGTCCCAGCTGCTTGGGAGGCTGGGGCAGGAGAATCACTTGAATCCAGGAGGTGGAGATTGCAGTGTGCCAAGACTGCACCACTGCACTCCAGCCTGGGCGACAGAGCAAGACTGTCTCAAAATAAAATAAAATAAAATAAAGAAAGACAAGAAAAGGAAAAGAGTATCTAGGCTGTGCGCAGTGGCTCACACCTGTAATCCCATCACTTTGGGAGACCGAGGTGGGCTGATCACAAGGTCAGGGGTTCAAGACCAGCCTGGCCAATATGGTGAAACCCTGTCTCTACTCAAAGTACAAAAAGTAGCCATGCATGATGGCAGGTGCCTGTAATCCCAGCTACTTGGGAGGCTGAGGTGGGAGAATCACTTGAACCTGGAAGGCAGAGGTTGCAGTGAGCCGAGATCATACCATTGCACTCGAGCCTGGGTGACAGAGCAAGACTCTCTGAAAAAAAAAAAGGAAAGGAAAAAGAAAAAGCATCTAGGGCTGAGAGTGGTGGCTTATGCCTGTAATCCCAGCACTTTGGGAGGCCAAGGTGGGAGGATCACTTGGGCTCAAGAGTTCAAGACCATCCTGGGTAACATAGTGAGACCCTGTCCCTACCAAAAAAAAAACAAAACAAAACCAAAACCAAAAAAATTAGCCGGGCGTGGTGGCACACATTTGTAGTCCTAGCTACTTAAGAGGTTGAGGCAGGAGAATCCCTTGAGACCTGGAGTTCAAGGCTGCAGTGAGCCACGATCACGCTATTACACAGAATAAGACCCTGTCTCTTAAAAAAAAAAAAAAAAAAGGTTGGGCTGGACGACCCATGCCTGTAATCCCAGCACTTTGGGAGACCTATGCAGGCAGATCATGAGGTCAGGAGATGGAGGCCATCCTGGCCAACATGGTGAAACCCGGTCTCTACTAAAAATACAAAAATTAACTGAGTGTATTAGTGCGCCCCTGTAACCCCAGCTACTAGGGAGGCTGAGGCAGGAGAATTGCTTGAACTCAGGAGGCAGAGATTGCAGTGAGCCGAGTTCACGCCACTGCACTCCAGCCTGGCGATAGAGTGAGACTGTCTCAAAAAAAAAAAAAGAAAAGGAATCTATTTTGTCTGGTTTTGAGCAAGAGTCACTGTTAAGGGAAGATATCCAAAAGAAGTGATCCTTAAGCTCAGTCATCTTTTTTGTTTTTAACATTATGTAAAATTTCAAACACTGAACTCCCATGTATCCATCATCCAGCTTCAATAATTATTAACTCATGGCTAATCATGTTTTATTTATACCTCTACCTACTCAGCTCTGTCCCCATGTATACACTGGATTATGACACTTATAATTTACATTAAAGTATCATTTCATCTGTAAATACTTCACATGCATCCTTAACAGATAAGGATTTTTTTTTTTTTTCCTGCGACAGGGTCTCCCTGTCACCCAGGCTAGAGTGCAGTGCTATGATCACAGCTCACTTTTAGCCCAGGCTGGAGTGCAGTGGTATGATCACAGCTCACTTTTAGCCCTGACCTCCACCACGCCTGGCTAATTTTTTATTTTTTGTAGACATAGGGTCTCCTTATATTCCCAGGGCTGGTCTCAAACTCCTGGGCTTAAGTAATCCTCTCACCTCGGCCTCCCAAAGTGCTGGGATTACAGGTGTGAGCCACTGCACCCAGCCAGGATGTTTTTTTCTGAGATTGTGTCTCACTCTGTCACCCAGGGTGGAATGCAGTGGCATGATCTCAGCTCACTACAACCTTAACCTCCTGGGCTCGAGCAATCCTCCCACCTCAGCCTCCCAAGTAGCTGGGACTACAGGCATGCAACACCACACTCAGCTAATTTTTGTATTTTTTTTTAGAGATGGGTTTCACTATGTTGCCCAGGCTATTCTCGAATTCCTGGGCTCAAATGATCCACCTGCCTCAGCCTACCAAAGTGCTGGGCTATAGGTATGAGCCATCACCACGCCTGGCCAGGACTCTTTTTTGTAAACACATAAAACTATTATGACACCTAAAAAATCATGCTTAATATAACCTAATATCTAGTGTTCAATTTTCCTCATCAATTCAAAAATTTCTTTTGAAAGTTAGTTGTTGGAATCATGATCCAAATAAGATCCACCATTACCTTTTTTTTTTTTTTTGAGACAGGGTCTCACTATGTTGCTCAGGCTGGACTTGAACTCCTGGGCTCAAGCAATCCTCCCACCTCAGCCTCCCATGCAGCTGGAACTACAGACACACACACCACTGTGCCTGACTTACATTCGGTTAACATATGTCAAGGTGCTTTTAATCTATCAGTTCCCCTCTCTTCCTTGTCATTTACTTATTGAAGATACTAGGTCATTTGTACTATAGTTTCTCAAAGGCTAAGTTTTGCTGATTGCATCCTAGTCGTGTCCTTTAAAATGTTGTTGTGTGTCCTATAAACTAGTAATTAAATCTAAATGATTGGTCAGATTCAGGTTCAAGTGTTTTTACTAGAATTCCATGCAGGTAGTATTGTATGTTTCTTACTGTATCATATTAAGAGATATATATTGTCTGTCTCTCTTTTTTTTTTTATTTATATTTTTTAATTTTTTTTTGAGATGGAGTCTCGCTCTGTCACCCAGGCTGGAGTGCTGTGGCCGGATCTCAGCTCACTGCAAGCTCCGCCTCCCGGGTTCACGCCATTCTCCCGCCTCAGCCTCCCGAGTAGCTGGGACTACAGGCGCCCGCCACCACACCCGGCTAGTTTTTTGTAGTTTTAGTAGAGACGGGGTTTCACCGTGTTAGCCAGGATGGTCTCGATCTCCTGACCTCGTGATCCGCCCGTCTCGGCCTCCCAAAGTGCTGGGATTACAGGCTTGAGCCACCGCGCCCAGCCTCTCTTTTTTTTTTTTTTAAATTGTAATTGGGCAGCCTCTTGAGCCAATAGGGTTAGACAAACTTCTTCTTTTCTTAAATATTAAGAAAGATCAGCAGCAAACCACCATGGCACATGTTTACATATGTGACAAACCTTTACATCCTGCACATGTATCCCTGAACTTAAAATAAAAGTTGGAAAAACATTTTTTAAAAAAAGATAGATTGGTAGGTTCAGGTAATGTCAGCCATGTCTGTCCATTATAAAATTCTCCATCAGTTTGTCACCTAATTGTATTAGTGGCTCATTCCTAAAGGACTAGAAGTTGGCCATGCAGATAGTTGGCTGAGATGAAGACATTTCAGTGCAATAAAGATGTGCAAAACCATTGAAGTGTGAAAAAGCATAGTGTTCAGAGAATCATGGACACTCTAATATGGCTAGAGTACAGAGAAGTGCAGGAGAAAAGGTGGGGCTGGGGAGGGTTGCAGGGAACCAGACCAAGAAGAATCTTGAAAGTCGTGCTAAGGAATTTTAACTCTCTTCAAGGCAACAGGGAGGAACATAGAAATAAAAGCAGGAAGATGACACAATTTCACTTGTCTTGTAGAAACGGCACCTGAAGGCAAGAGGATCAGTTGAGAGGTTACTTTAGTAGTCCAGAAAATAAATGAAGGGATTTTGAAACAAGGCATTTGCAGGGAGAATGGAGAGATTTCTGATGTAAAATTAGCAGGGTTTGATGAATAATGAGCTGTTGGGATAAGGGAAACAGTTTAGGATAACTCTCAAGAAATTCAGTACTTGCATAAATGGCAAAGTTTGAAATAACCATAGCACATTTCTAGCAGATTCAGAGTAAATGTACAGTAAATTTTAACAAGTGGAAGCAGGACAAAATTCCATACAACTTTGAAAGCCAGGTAGAGAGCTTGATTCAATGGGTTACAGAGAAGCACAGAGGGTTGTTTAGCATGATGACACGATAAAGCACATATTAAGAAGATAAGTTAACAGTGATATGCATATTATAGTTGGGAGTTGGAGATGCTTAAGACAAAGACTGCTAGATAAAATTGCTGTGATAATTTAGGCATGAAACGAAAAGGGCCTATGTGGCAAAAAAAAAAAACAAAATTTGATAGACTAGAAATAAGGGACAGAATGAGAGAACAGTCATGGATGATTCAAGGCTTAAAGTCTGGGAGACCAGACAAATAGTGGCAACACTGACAGAAATGCAGTGAGTGGGGAGGCCAATTTAAAAGGAAGAAAGATGCTGTGGATGTTGTGTTTAGGATACATTAAGCTTAAAGTAACAAGAAGATATTCAAGTGCTGAGAACTACTGGAAATGAAAGAATAAGGCCCAGGTTAGCAGTCAAAAGTCAAGATATATATTTGAAAACCATCAATAAAATGATAGATGATGCTACAAAAGTAAATGTAGTGAAAGAACTGAGTAAGTGCTATAGACTAGGTCTTGAGGAGAATACATGTGGAAATCTGGCAGGAAGAGAAAGATAAAGGTGAAGACTGAGTTCTATTCATCTTAGATTCCAGTGCCAGCCAAGGACTAAGCACTCCATAATGTTTGTGGAATGAATGAATGGTAACTAGGGAAGAAAGGAACAAGGAAAGAACCATCGCATACAAACTAAGGGATGAAATGGGGTTAGCAGTTACAGAACATCCACTCTGCCACCTAGAATACTTTTGACCAGAGATTCCCAAACCTTCTAGGTTCATGGCACCTATAAGCCAAAAGAAATGCCTAATGATTCTGTCAGATCCAAAACAACTTAATAAGTATTTATGTTCTAACAACTTAGTAGCCTTTTAAAAAATAATACAATTAAATTGAAAGAAATATTTGTACTTTATTCTTATTAAATACATTTTCTTTTCTTTTTTTTTTTTGGAGACAGAGTCTTGCTCTGTTGCCAAGGCTGGAGTGTAATGGCAGGATCTCAGGATCTCAGCTCACTGCAACCTCCACCTCCCAGGTTCAAGCAATTCTCCTGTCTCAGCCTCCTGAGTAGCTGGGATTACTGGCGCATACTGCCATGCCCAGCTAATTTTTTGAATTTTAGTAGAGATAGGGTTTCACTGTGTTGACGAGGCTGGTCTTGAACTCCTGAGCTCAGGTAATCCACCCGCCTCAGCCTCCCAAAGTGCTAGGATTACAGGCGTGAGCCTCCGCACCCGGCCTATTACATTTACTTTCTAATGGCATATGTGCATCTGTTGGGAGGAGTGAATGAACACTTGAAAGGATAGCAAATCAAACAAACTATTGGGTATTTTTTTAAGATGAGGAGAAAAGAGCATAGTTCAAGGTGGAACAAAAAGAGTTAATGAATAGAATGGGAGTAAAGAGAAAGATTTTGCAATTAGTATTAAAATGTGGAGGAAAAAAAGATATGGGATTCAGCTTATGGCTACACATCAGTTTTAGAGGAATAGAGATAACCTCTTCATCCAAGAGGGAAGAACAATGACGTTCTGAGCCGAATACAGAGAACCTCAATTTCATCCATAGAGCAGAATACAACAGCAAGATGAACAAAGAGGAAATACTGGGGTGTGAAGGAGGAGGAGAAGGGAGGGAATAAGTATTGTGGAATATTTACAAGACCCCTGCAGAAAAAATAAATAATGGACATGAAACACTAGAAATATTTACATATTATAAATATAAAAATAGGTATTTTAAAAACTTAATGCCTATGTTTACAGGATAATCCAGAACGCATACCTAGTAATAACTGGTTCTCTGAAAACATTAAAAAATGTTTACTCAGTAAGGTTAAATTTATAGATGGTATTATGACAAAAAGATAATAAAGTAATAAAAAGGTACTAACTGTGTTGATTCATACATACAAATATTGGAAGCTTAGCCTGATGCTGATAAAAGGTGTTTTGTTTTTTGTTTTGTTTTGTTTTAATTATAGAGACAAGGTCTCGCTGTGTTGACCATGCTGGTTTTTAACTCCTGGCCTCAAGAAATCCTCCAACCTTGGCTTTCCGAAGTGTTGAGATTACAGCTGCCTCACCTGGCCCAGATAGAAGATATTAATTTGAATGCTTTGATACACCATAATATTATTTCTCCAAAGGGAACAAAGTAAATCATATGTGTAGAACTATTATAAATTCTACTTAATTACAATAAGTGCAGTGGCTCATGTCTATAATCCCAGCACTTTGAGAAGCTGAGGTGGGCAGATCATTTGAGGTCAGGAGTTCAAGATCAGCTTGACCAACATGGTGAAACCCTGTCTCTACGAAAACAAACAAAAAAAAATTAGCCAGGTGTGGTGGCGAGCACCTGTAATCCCAGCTACTTGGGAGGCTGAGGCATGAGAATTGCTTGAACCTGGGAGATGGAGAGTGCAGAGAGCCAAGATCTTGCCACTGCACTCCAGCCTGGGTGACAGAGTGAGACTCCATATCAAAAAAAATAAAAAAATTGTAGTTAATATCATAAAAGGCTTTTACTGTGAAACAACTGCAATTAAAAAAATACTTACCTGAGCACCTATACGTCAACATTTTGGAACAACTGGGAGTTGCTAGAAAACTGACTACTTCTTTATTTATTATATCTGAACATAATGTAAATGGATCTGGAAAAAAATTGCAAAATGAAGGATTTTTGGATTAATGAAAAGAATCAGATATTTTAAGGATTTATTAAATATCAAGCTTTTCATAAACCTTAGCCTAGTACTATGCCTCTAGTCATGCTGGTGAAGAAACAGAAAGATTCTGGATCTTAATGGAAGGCATTTACAACAGAAAGAGTCAAAGGTGTGGCTTATACTTTAGAGGGCCAATATACCAATGGACTTTTTTTTTTTTTTTGAGATGGAGTCTCACTCTGTCGCCCAGGTTGGAGTGCAGTGGTGTGATCTCACCTCACTGCAACCTCTGCCTCCTGGGTTCAAGCAGTTCTCCTGCCTCAGCCTCCCGGTAGCTGGGATTACAGGTGCCCACCACCACGCCTGGTTAATTTTTGTATTTTTGTAGAGATGGGGTTTCACCATGTTGACCAAACTGGTCTTGAACTCCTGATCTCAGGTGATCTGCCCACCTAGGCCTCCCAAAGTGCTGGGATTACAGGCCACTGCGCTCAGCCAATGTACATTTTTAGCTATATGGTTACCTAAATAACTGTTTTATGGAAAACCAAAGAAACATTTTAATCATACCTGTTACTGGTAACTGCTGCTTTATATTTTTGGCAATGTGAACTGGGTGTTTAAAAACATGGTCACTAAAAGAAAAGAGACACCAGATTACTAAAAGTAAACATACCGTTTGGTGTGTGGACCAATGTTTCTGTAAGCAGTGTTGTGATTTTCAGAGTTTTATGGGCAAAAGCAACTTGGAATCATGATCGACTAAAATCTACCAAATTCTGCCAAAGTAGGGCCTGCAACAATTAAAGCCTTGTTTCTAGAGCTAGAGTCAAATAAGACTCCAGAGGGCAATAGTATTGATGCCAGATGAAACTTGGAAGAAAAAGATTATAAAAAGAAGGAAGTAGGAGAGATGAAGGCAAAAAGGAGAGAACAAAATCAGTGGGAGCGAAAATGAACATGGGTACAGGATGGCAAAGTGCTAACAATAATCATTTAAAGACCTGAGTTTAAAAATCCTTCCTAACCCCCAAAACATTTGTGTGTTTGAACCCTGTAGTCCTTGATGAATAAATACAAGTTTTGATTATACTGTCACAATGATAATAGTACAGAAAAAGGCAAGAACTGTAGATCAGGTAGCAGGCATAGCAGTAGCTTTATAATTACAGCTATCTGTCCATGTACATATATTTGTAGGAGGAAAAAAGCATTTCAAAGAGATAAAAATATTAATAACTTGGCTGAGGTAGAAATATGGCTAACCCTAGCTGCGTGCAGTGGCTCACACCTGTAATCCCAGCATTTTGAGAGGCTGAGGCGGGCAGATCTTGAGGTCAGGAGTTTGAGAACAGACTGACCAACGTGGAGAAACCCCATCTCTACTAAAAATACAAAAAATTAGCTGGGCGTGGTGGCATATGCCTGTAATCCCAGTTACTCAGGAGGCTGAGGCAGGAGAATCACCTGAACCTGGGAGGCGGAGGTTGTGGTGAGCTGAGATTGCGCCATTGTACTCCAGCCTGGGCAACGAGAGCGAAACACTCTCTCTCTCTCTCTCTCAAAACAAAACAAAACAAAACAAAAGGAAAGGAAATATGGCTAACCCTATAGAGGAAAGAAGGCTATGGGTATGGAAAGCTTGGGATGGAGGTCAAGCAGGCTGGCCCATGACCATATCTTACTGCTTCCCAATTCCCATACCTGAGAAATCAAGTTAAAATTAACATCAAGAATGGTCTTGAAACAGATAAAAGGGGTGGTACTGATGTAACCCTTCTTCTTGGTACTTAGTTTACCCTTCAACCTGCCCAAAATGTAGCAGCATCCTCTTCATTTTTCCTAAGTACTGTAACCATCAGAAGAGCACAACCCAGTAAAGGGTTTAAGAAAAGCTACAATCCCGGGTCTAGCCCCACAAACTAACTGCAAGGGAAAAAGACTATGTTCTAGAGACAAAGTGCAGGGAACAAACAAAAGGGCAAACCCAAACCAAATTTTATTCACATCCTATTCCCTTTATCACATTCAATTTAAAACTAGTTTTGCTATACTGCTGATAGATTATCAACGCATGCATTGTTACTTCAAGTAAAGGGTTTCCGTTTAGGTTTTATTTTCTGAGTATCCTTTCTAAAATTCAAATATGTTACGCCACTTAATTTAAAATCCTCAATCACTCCCTATACCCTGGGAGTTAAACCCCAAAATCCAGAGTATGACATTGCAGGGCCCTAGATGAACTGGCCCATACCTCCCCGTCCAAACTCCTTTCCCAACACTTCCTACTTCAGGCTCTTCCCAAGACCATGTTTCATCATGTCGTTTTTTCTACATGCCCGTTATTTAACAGTGTGGCATACTGTAGTACACAATAAATACTCGCTGAATAAATAAAAGTTACACATAATTATTAAACTATACCTTGATTGAGAAATAAAATTCTTTTTAAAAGTAGTTTCTTCACGTAAGTTTTGATTGCAGCTTGACTTGGCTTTATATAAAGACTTATTTTGCTCACTCTCTCTACAACAAGTATGGACTGGATTTGCACTCTTCAATGGTGTCTTCATTTGGTCATCATTTGTACATGCTTTAGACATGGCTCCATGGGACTTATAACTCTGAAACTGTCTAGAATGGCTTTTATCCTCATCTTCTGCTTTGGTAGCTCGACCAATATGATCTGCATGGAGATGTTTCCATGTATTCTGAATATTCATGTTCATAGATGAAATATTATCCTGACAGTTTTCTCTTTGTATTTCTTCCTATAGTGTAAAAATGACAAGAAAATAATTTCAATATAATGCATTCCCTTTATAACCCAATTTATATTTCATTTAAATAATGAAGAATGAAGAAAAAGTTTATGATTACCAATAGAACATATATGATAAAAGTCAGTTTACATTAGGAAGAAAAGGGAGTTTATTCGTTAAACGATATTGGGACAATTGGGTAGCCATCTGGTGAAAAAATAAGGTGAATATCTTACAGCTTATACAAACATAAAGTCAAAATGAAACAAATATATTTAAATACAAAAACAAAGTCATACATGTTCTAAAAGGAATCATTATATTTTAATATTCTCAAGGGGTATAAGACCTTTCAAAGTATTACCCAAAATTAAATAATAAAAGAAAACTAATATACTCAACCACATAAAATTTTTTTTTTTAATTCTGTTAGAGATCAAAAACGTTACTCTGGGCAGGGATCTCAGGAATAAAGAACCAGAAGCAAAACCAAATTACAATCAAAACACCCAGAAATAATATGTATAAAGCATATCCTAAGCAACAGGATATATATATATATATATGGTTTTTTTGTTTGTTTGTTTTGTTTTGTTTTTTTTTTTTTTTTTGAGACGGAGTCTTGCTCTGCCGCCCAGGCTGGAGTGCAGTGGCCGGCTCTCAGCTCACTGCAAGCTCCGCCTCCCGGGTTCACGCCATTCTCCTGTCTCAGCCTCCCGAGTAGCTGGGACTACAGGCGCCCGCCTCGTCGCCCGGCTAGTTTTTTGTATTTTTTAGTAGAGACAGGGTTTCACCGCATTAGCCAGGATGGTCTCGATCTCCTGACCTCGTGATCCGCCCGCCTCGGCCTCCCAAAGTGCTGGGATTACAGGCTTGAGCTACCGCGCCCGGCCCTATGTTTTTTTTTTTTTGTGACAGGGTCTTGCTCTGTTACCCAGGCTGGAGTGCAGTGGCATGATCACAGCTCACTGCAGCCTCGACTTCCTGGGCTGAAGCAATCCTCCCACCTCAGTCTCCTGAGTAGCTGGGACCACAGGCATACACCATCATTCCGGGCTAATTGTGTATTTTTTGTAGACACAGGGTTTTGCCATGTTGCCCAAGCTGAAGGATAATTTTTAAAAATAACATTTATAAAAAGTTACTACAATGAAATATGAAAAGATCAACGATAGCATGAAAAGCAGGCAGAGAAGATGAACAGATAGTTTATAGGAAAGGAAATATAAATAGCTCTTAAACACAAGAAAAAAATGTTCCATCCCACTTGAGATAAATAAATACTAAAGCTACACTGAGATATTTTTCTTCATCTATTACACTGACAAAGATCAAAAGGCTGTGGCGAAATATGTACTCTTAAACATTACTACTGGGAGTGTAAGTTGATATAACTTCTATGGCGAAACAATTTGACAGTATCTTTCATAATAAAAACTATGTCTATCTAGATATCTGAGAGGTACTATTATTTTCTCCATTTATCAATGATGAAACTAAAGCACAAAGAGATTAAATAACTTGCCTAAACTTCCCCTAAAGTTCCCAGCATCCATGAAGTTGGGTATCCGTGGGAGGTCCTGGAACCAATTCCCCATAGATACCAAGGGTTGACTGTACTTTAAATGGGTGAACTGTATGGTTTGTGAATTATATATCATTAAAGCTGTTACAGAATACACACACACACACACATACACACACACACGGGTACATGTGTAGCAGGTATTTAGAGTTGTTTCCAATGGTAAAAATTTAAATATAACTTACATGTCCATCAATAAAGGACTGGTTAAATCAATTATGGCACATCTGCAATAGTGAATACTACTCAGACAATTAAAATAATAAAATCACGGCCGGGAGCGGTGGCTCAAGCCTGTAATCCCAGCACTTTGGGAGGCCGAGACGGGCGGATCACGAGGTCAGGAGATCGAGTCCATCCTGGCTAACATGGTGAAACCCTATCTCTACTAAAACTACAAAAAACTAGCCGGGCGAGGTGGCGGGCGCCTGTAGTCCCAGCTACTCGGGAGGCTGAGGCAGGAGAATGGTGTAAACCCGGGAGGCGGAGCTTGCAGTGAGCTGAGATCCGGCCACTGCACTCCAGCCTGGGCGACAGAGCGAGACTCCGTCTCAAAAAAA
>NW_016821178.1:1555157-1564126 GCF_001698545.2 Rhinopithecus bieti
ATACTGTGTCTGCAGTTTTTCTTCCACAAAGATCAAAATTCTTATCATGGCCACTGCCCTCTGAGCTCAAGCTACACTGGCCATCAATTCCTTAAGTGCACCAGGTTCCTTTCCTCCTATCACAGGGCCTTTTTGCCTCACTGTTGCTTATGCCTGAGATGCTCACTGGTAACAAATTCCTTCTTTTCACCTAATTAACTCTAGACATTCAGTTCTCAGCTCCCAAAGCCTTTTCTGTTCCACGTCTAGACCAGATTTCTTTGTTATAGGCTCTTAAAGACCTGTGGTCTATCCCTTTATACTTGTTATGTCAATTTATAATAACACATAATCTCATTTTCTGAGTTACTGTCTATTTCTCTAGTTAAACTAAGCTCTGTGAACACACAGACTGTTTTTTCATCACTGTATCCCTGATGTCCCTGATGCCTAGCACACTGCCCAGCACATAACAGAAACTCACACTTTTTTTTTTTTTGAGACGGAGTCTCGCTCTGTCGCCCAGGCTGGAGTGCAGTGGCACAATCTCGGCTTGCTGCAACCTCTGCCTCCGGGGTTCAAGTAATTCTTCTGCCTCAGCCTCCCGTGTAGCTGGGGCTACAGGCGTGTGCCACCATGCCTGGCTAATTTTTTTTGTATTTTTAGTAGAGATAGGGTTTCACCATGTTGGCCAGGCTGGTCTCCAACTCCTGACCTCATGATCCGCCTGCCTAGGCCTCTGAAAGTGCTGGGATTACAGGCGTGAGCCACCGCGCCCAGCCCAGACATTTAAAAATAAATAAATGTACTTACGATTTAACAGTAAATAACCCTTAGTCCACAAATTTAATTCCTGCAAACTAAATTTGTGCACATGGCATAAAATAGTGAATTATACTGCTGCTCTCTTCAACATGGGTTTGTATATGCTGAATATACCCTAGTTGTCATGTCCAAATTATACACTCTGACTTTTTTTTGAGACAGGGTCTCACTGTATGAGCCAGGCTGGAGGGCAGTGGTGCAAACACAGCTCATTGTAGCCTCAACCTGAGCACCTCCGGAGCTCAGATGATCCTTCTACCTCAGCTTCCCAAGTAGCTGGCAGGTGTGTGCCACCAGGCCAGATAATTTTTTCTTTCTTTTTTTTTTCTTTCTTTTTTTTTTTTTTATAGAGACAGAGTTTCTCCATGTTGCCCAGACTGGTCTTGAACTCCTGGACTCAAGCAATCTGCCTGCCTTGGCCTCCCAAAGTGCTGGGATTACAGGCATGAGCCACTGTGCAGGGCCTACTCTGCTTTTCAAATGTAAGAAGAATCTGAGAGCTAAAAGGCGTTGGCTCATGAAAGCAGATATAAATTCCCCTTTATAAACTTTGGTTGGTATGTTCTTAAAGTAATAGTACACTTACTAATTTTTTTGCAGTTGTGAAGCACAAATGTGGCAGCTTTGTTCAGTTCCTCATTCTGAGATTCAGTTAAAGCTTGAATCATGAGTGGAAGCCCATTGTTTTTAAAAAGGTCATACTGATTTTCCTCTGGAAAACACACAGTTAAAGAGGACAATGATTTTATCATAAACTATCTATATGAGGTCGTAATTCTTCCTTGTGATAATTATGAACATAGTTCAAAATTTTAAAAATAGGCCAGGAACGGTGACTCACTCTTGTAATCCCAGCACTTTGGGAGGCTGAGATGGGTGGATCACTTGAGGTCAGGAGTCCAAGACCAGCCTAGCCAACATGGTGAAACCCGGTCTCTACAAAAAATGCAAAAAAATTAGCCAGGCATGGTGGCAGGCACTTGTAATCCCAACTTCTCAGGAAATTGAGGCACAAGAACTGCTTGAACCTGGGAGGTGGAGGCTGCAGTGAGCCAAGGTCCAGCCATTGCACTCCAGTCTGGGCAACACAGTGAGACTTTGTCTCAAAAAACAAAAACAAAACAACAACAACAAATTTTTAAAATAGAGAAACAGATAGTTTCAAAAGGATTTTTTTTTTTTTTTGAGACGGAGTCTCGCTCTGTCACTGATTGGAGTGCAGTGGCGTGATCTCGGTTCACTGCAACGTCCGCCTGCTGGGTTCAAGCAATTCTCTTGCCTCAGCCTCCTGAGTAGCTGGGACTACAAGGGCGTACCACCGTGCCCAGCTAATTTTTTGTATTTTTAGTAGGACAGGGTTTCAACATGCTCGCCAAGCTGGTCTCGAACTCCTGACCTCGTGATCTGCCTATGTCAGCCTCCCAAAGTTCTGGAATTACAGGCATGAGCCACCACATCTAGCCTCCAAAAGGATTTTTAATACAGAAAATAATTCACTTAAGGCCGGGCTCAGTGGCTCATGCCTGTAATCCCAGAACTTTGGGAGGCCGAGGCGGGCAGATGACCTGAGGTCGGGAGTTCGAGACCAGCCTGACCAACATGGAGAAACTTCATCTCTACTAAAAATACAAAATTAGCCAGGCGTGGTGGTGCATGCCTGTAATCCCAGCTACTTGGGAGGCTGAGACAGGAGAATTGCTTGAACCTGGGTGGCGGAGGTTGCAGTGAGCCAAGATTGTGCCATTGCACTCCAACTTGGGCAACAAGAGCAAAACTCTGTCTCAAAAAAAAAAAAAAAATTCACTTACACAAAATACCTGTCTCATAAGTGATCTCTGAAATGCAGCCACAGAGTAGTATCATAACTCATAAGAGTAAAACTGCCCTCGCTTGGTTTGAAAAAGGGTATAATCAATCCTAAATTACACAGAAGTTAAGGGAAAGAATAGATAAACTAATGGAGGGAGTAGAAAGTGTAGGGGAAGGAAGAAAGAATGGGAGAAGCAAGAGAGAGCAAAGGGAGGAGAGTGGAAAAGTGAGAACTGAAAGAGCAGAGACAGGAGATTAGAAGAAGAGAGAGGGGTAGAGAGGAAAGTGGAGAGAATTGGTAAGAAGAAGTAGATTGAACAGAGGGAGAATAAGAGGAAAGTAGAGAGGAAGAGGAAAGTAAAAGGGGGAGGAGAAAGAAAGGAGAGAGAAGACAGTAATAGGTAGAAAAAGAAAGAATCTTTGAAAGTTTTAACAAGGAGAACAGAATCAGATTTGTGCAGCAAGGTGCAGAGTGGACTAAAAAATGAAGATAGAAGGGAAAGAGCTTTCTCCCTGTGCTGCAGTGAGAAAACCATTGCAATAATATTGATGAAAGATGTGGGTTTGAGGGCCTACTGTGGAAGAGCAGCATTGGAACTGGACAGAAAGGGATCAAGAGGGGTAAACAGAAGTAGAACTACAGGTCTTAATGACTGACTTAATACAATGAGTGAAGGAGAATTAGAAGCTGAAATGATTAGTTTGAGGTCTGAATAACTAGGAGAAAAGCAATACTTTTAAGACCTTCACATGACTGGAAGAAAAAAAAACAGAAGTATATTTCCACTCTACTATTTTAATAACCACACTCAATAAATCCAATATTTACCACAATCCTCTGTGCAATGACCAAGAGTAAGCATGATGCTAAATTTTTCTCCTGAATCCAGACTTTCATGAAGCAGTAATGCCAGAAGTTTTGAAACAATGTGGTACTTGGAGAGTACTATCCCAAAAGTAGCTATTAGTATAAAATAGGAAAAAAAAGTACAAATTTAAAACTTATAAATGTATATATACATTTTTCAGCTTATTCAGATAGAATGTTATATATCTATATAACATTAAATATACACATATAACATCTAATAAATATGTGTATGTGTGAATATAAATAAAATATAAATTCATTGTAATAAGATGGTTGCTTATTACTATAACCCTCATTACTCTTTCTTCCCATACTAAAGACATATTACTAAAGCAAATTTTTTGAAGAATTTTTTTTCTTAATTGTTCTGCAGAATGCTGTGAAGATGAAGTACCACTAACTTCCTAAAAGCTGAGTATGCTTACTCTCCCCTTACCTACCTCTTCTTATCTAGATTGGATAGTAAAGACTTTCCTACATAATCAGTTCCTGCTGTCATTTAAAATACACTATTAACTGACCACAGTTTTGCTGACTTACAATGAAGCATATGCGAAGCTATGCTGAGATTGACAAAAGTCAAAAAGTCCTCCATTTTTTGGCCAGGCATGGTGGCTCACGCCTGCAATCCCTGCAGTTTGGGAGGCCGAGGCAGGTGGATCACGAGGTCAGGAGATCGAGACCATCCTGGCTAACATGGTGAAACCCTGTCTCTACTAAAAACACACACAAAAAATTAGCTGGGTGTGGTGGTGGGCACCTGTAGTACCAGCTACTCAGGAGGCTGAGGCAGGAGAATCGCTTAAACCCAGGAGGCGGAGCTTGCAGTGAGCCGAGATCACACCACTGCACTCCAGCCTGGGCAAGACAGCGAGACTCCGTCTCAAAAAAAAAAAAAAAAAAAGTTCACCATTTTAAGCTATATTTCTCCAAATGTGGCTTTTAACAGAATTCACCCAGAGTCTAACAACATTAATATCAACAAAAAAGTTGTGAATTCCTCAAGGGACTACATCTTAGTCATTTTTGTACTTGTAAAGCTCAGCACATAGCAGGCCCTCAATAACCACTTTTTTAAAAACCATCTATTTTTTGCCCCCTAGTTGTTTGTGAATACCAATAGAGTTTCTTACTCTTCAGTGTTTGCACATGTGAGAAGCAGCAGCCATGAGTTCAAGTACGGTTCTGCCACTCACTAGTAATGCTGTGTTGGGTAAGTCCAACCTCATACTTAGCAGAAAGAGATGTATTCTTCACATAAATTGGGTTTTCCATTCCTTAATCTCAAAAATATCCCTTGGTTTCTCATCTGAATATTATTATTATTTTTTTTTTGAGAGATGGAGTCTTGCTATGTTGACCAAGCTGGTCTCAAACTCCTGGCTTCAAGCAATCCTCCCATCTTGGCCTCCCAAAGTGCTGGGATTACAGGTGTGAGCCACCATACACAGCCTGAAATATTTAATTTAATGTTGCCTTTTTTTTCCAAACAGAGTTTTGCACTTGTCGCCCAGGCTGGAGTGCAGTGGTGTGATCTCAGCTCCCTCACTGCAACCTCCATCTACTGGATTCAAGTGATTCTCTTGCCTCAGCCTCCGAAGTAACCGGAATTACAGGCACCCACCACCACGTTCGGCTAATTTTTGTATTTTTAGTAGAGACGAAGTTTCACCATGTTGGCCACGCTGGTCTTGAACTCCCGACCTCAAGTGATCTGCCTGCCTCAGCCTCCCAAAGTGCTGGGATTACAGGCATGAGCCACTGCGCCTGGCCATGTTGGATAATTTCTAATACTCCCTTCCACTTGTGAGAAACTGTTAGTCTGAACCATGTTACTGTTCAATCTACTATTTCAACACTCTTCATGCTATATTCAAAGAAAATTCAATTTCAAAAAAACTAGTAAGCACTGTCACTCACGATTATCAGCAATGCATGCATCCACAGTCTTTGTCACAACCACTGCAAGTTTAGCACTGGAAAGAGTCTCATGTGAATCAGATTCCAGTTGCACGAGAACTTGAGACAATACATCCAGTCCACCCACAGATATGAAGTATTTCTGAACATATGCTTAAAGAATAAAGTAGCAAAACTATTAATATTTCAAACAAGACAGCTGAATGGTTTTATTCAATCAATTTGCACTAAATATAACATTAACTTGGTCTTTTCAAATACTTTCTAAAATCCCAAAATTAAAGAATTAAAAATCCAATCTTTACCTGTGCATATACATAATCATAAAATAGATTATTTATTTACCTAAGTACCTTACTTTGACATAGTAAAATTATATGTATAGTAGAGTATTTCTTGTGTATTAGAAATCTTTTTTGTTTCATTTAGTAAGAACTGCTCTATTTTGTAAGAACAGCATTATTAAGCTGCCCTTTGGGCTGAGCATGGTGGCTCACACCTGTAATCCCAGCACTTTGGGAGGCCGAGATAGGCGGATCACAAGGTCAGGAGATAGAGACCATCCTGGCTAACATGGTGAAACCCCGCCTCTACTAAAAATACAAAAAATTAGATGGGCGTGGTGGTGGGCGCCTGTAGTCCCAGCTACTCGGGAGGCTGAGGCAGGAGAATGGCGTGACCCCGGGAGGTGGAGCTTGCAGTGAGTTGAGATTGCACCACGGCACTCCAACCTGGGCAACAGAGAGAAACTCCATCTCAAAAAAAAAAAAATTTAAAAAATAAGCTGGTCGTGGTGGTACACACCTATAATCCCAGCTACTCAGGTGGCTGAGGCAGGAGGACCACTTGAATCCGGGAGGCAGAGGTTGCAATGAGCTGAGCTAACGCTACTGAGTGAGACTCTGTCTCAAAACACAAACAAAACAAAACAAAACAAAAAACCAAAAGAAACCTATCCCTCAACATTATTAAACAAGTATTTCAATAAAGTTATGAAGAATATATTCATTCATTTATCTTGGTAATTAGCAAGCTGCCTATTTTCTGCAATCCACCATAACTAATTCCTCAGATTGTTTGACTGACTCCTCAAGATGCAAAGTAATTTAACTGTTCTAAAAGAGCATACATCTCATCTGTCATATTTACACCTAATTCTTTTACTTCTTGGAGCATAAAATTATAACACATCCCTGAGAGTCATAACAACTATTCCAAGCAAAGATTCAATGACCGGCATCTATTTTTCTAAATCTGAAGTCTTTTGTTTCCTAGTTGAAAATAATTCTGGGCTGGGCATGGTGGCTCATGCCTTTAATGACTACAAACGTGCACCACCATGTCCAGGTAATTTTTGTATTTTTGGAAGAGACAGGGTTTCACCATGTTCCCCAGGCTGGTCTCGAACTCCTGAACTAAAGCAACCTGCCTGCCTCGGCCTCCCAAACTGTTAGGATTACAGGCGTGAGCCATGGCGCCAAGCCCAGAAACATTATTTAAGGGCAGGCAAACATTTTCAATATTATGGTGGCTCCAAAATAGACTTCTTTACTAGGAAGTATTTTCACTTTTTAAAAATCTTCAGAAAAGAGGCTGGGTGTGGTAGTAGCTCATGTCTGTAATCCTAGCATTTTTGAGAGGCTGAGGCAGGAGGATTGCTTGAATTCAGAAGTTCATTATCAGCTTGGGCAACATAGTGAGACTCCATCTCTAAAAAAAAAAGTAAAAATTAGCCAGGCTCAGTGGTGTGTGCGTGTAGTCCCAGCACCTCAGGAGGCTAAGGCAGGGGGATCGCTTAGGCCCAGAGGTTTGAGGCTGCAGTGACCCATGATTGTGCCACTGTACAATCATGACAGAGTGAATAAGACTCTGGGGTGACACACTGAATAAGACTCTAGCTCAAAAAAAAAAAATAAGCATTTGTTAATGCTTAGATGAAAATGGCAGTGTGTTACCACAGATTCTTAGTTATAGCCTACGTGACAAAAACTCAGGCATATAAGCAGAAGAACATCCTAGACCACATTTATTGTATACTGAATATTTTAGATTTTCTCTAATCTGTAGTTCACTGAAGGTAATGAAGTCCTATAACTATCACTCATTAAAGTTGGCTTTTAGAGATAAAGGGACTGTAAGGGTATCATGGAAATAGATTCCAATTTTTTTTTGAATTCTAGAGATATATCCTTTGCATGTGACACGAGTATTTGTTTCAAACACTTGAATATAGATATACATTAGCAATGTGTGAAAGTTCTAGTTGTTCCACATCCTTTGCCAATATTTAGCATGATCACTTTTTATTTTTAACATGCTAGTTGGTGTGTAGTAATATCTCTTTGGGATTTTAATTTGGATTTATCTGGTAACTAATTATTTCTTGAGCATTTTTTTTTTTTTCCCTGAGACAGAGTCTTGCTCTGGCTCTGTCACCCAGGCTGGAGTGCAGTGGTGTGATCATAGCTTACTGTAAGCTTGAACTCCTGGACTCAAGTGATTCTCCCGCCTCAGCTTCCTGAGTAACTAGGACTACAGGTGCATGCCACCATATTTGGCTAATTTTTAAAATGTTTTTGTAGAGACAGGGTCTCACTACATTGCCCAGTCTGGTCTCAAACTCCGGGGCTCAAGCGATTCTCCCTTCTTGGCCTTCCAAAGCGCTGGGTTTACAGGCATAAGCCACCATGCCCAGCCAATCTTAAACATCTTTTCAAGTGCTTATTTAATATTCACATCTTCTTTGCTAAAGTATCTGTTCAAATCTTTTGCCCACTTTTTTAATCATCAGGTTGCTTTTGTCTTATCGATTTATAAGAGCTGTTTACAAGTTTCTGGGTACAAATTCTTAATTAGATAAATATTTCTCAAATATTTTCTTTCAGTCTAGCTTACCTTTCATCCTCATAGCAAGCTCTTCTGAAGAGCAAAATTATTTCAATGAAGTCCAATTTACCATTTTTTCTTTATTCATGCTTTTTGTGTCCTTAGAAACCTTTGCCTACCCCCAAGTTGTGAGAATTTTCTGCTTTTGTCCACGTTTTATATTTTTCACTTACATTTAAGTCTATGAACTATTTCAAGTTAGGTTTTGTATACTGTATAAGGGTTCGGAGTCATATTTTGCATATAGATATCCACTTTTTCTAGCATTATTTGTTGAAAATATCTTTTCCTCCACAGAATTACAATGGCATCTTTGTAGACAATCAACAATGATATATGTATGAGTCTATTTCTGGGCTCTCACTTTTATTTCCTTAATAGGTAAGTCTACAAGGCCGGGTGTGGTGGCTCACGCCTGTAATCCTAGCACTTTGGGAGGCCAAGGTGGGAGGATCACCTGAGATCAGGAGTTCAAGACCAGCCTGGCCAACATGGTGAAACCCCATCTCTACTAAAAATACAAAACTTAGCCAGGCATGGTAGCGGGTGCTTGTAATCCCAGCTACTCAGGAGGCTGAGACAGGAGAATCACTTGAAACCGGGAGGTGGAGGTTGCACTGAGTCGAGACCATACCATTGCACTCCAGCCTGAGCAACAAGAGTGAAATTCTGTCTCCAA
>NW_016821178.1:1564491-1580782 GCF_001698545.2 Rhinopithecus bieti
AAAAAAAAAAAAAAAAAAAAAAAAGAATCTGTAAGTCTCTACCTACACCAATGCCATGCTTTCTTGATTTCTGTATGAGTACTAAAATCAGGCAACATAGTCCTATGGTTTTATCCTTTTTTCCCCAAAAGTTTCAATTATTCTAGGCCCTTTGTATTCCATGTAAGTTTAGAATCAGCTTGTTAATTTCTAGAGAAATATCTCCTGGGATTTTGCTTGAGAATTCCATGAATCTAGAGATGAATTTGAAAGTGACATTCTTACAATGTTGAGTCTTACAATCCAGAGTATTATATATATCATCAATTTATTTTCTTTTTATTTCCGTTGTGTGTGTGTGTTACAGGATCTCCCTGTTGCCCAGGCTGGAGTGCAACAGCAGAATCATAACTCACTGCGGCCTTGACCTCCCAGGCTCAAGCAATCCTCTCAAGTAGCTGAGACTATAGGTGTAAATCATTACACCTGGCTAGTTTTTAAATTTTTTGTAGATACAGGGTCTTTCTATGTTGCCCAGGCTGGTCTTGAACTCCTAGATCCAAGTGGTCCTCCTGCCTTGGCCTCCCAAAGTGCTGGGATTATAGGCATGAGTCACTACACCTAGACTCTTATCTTTTTTCCAGTCTCAAGGGGAAAACATTAAGTCTTTTGCCATTAAGTGTGCTACTTGTAGTATTTTGTAGAGGTCCTATCACATTAAGGAAGTTTCCTTCTGTTCCTAGTTTACCATGAGTTTACAGATGTATGTTGAATTATGTCAAATGCTTTTCCTGCATCTATTGAAATTATCATATTGTTCTTCTTTTCTAGACTGTACATATGATGAATTTTCTAATGTTAAACCAATCTTGCATTCCCGGGATACATGCCACTTGGTCATAATGTATTATCTTTTCTATATGCTAAATTAGATTTGTTAATATTTTCTAATGCTAAATTAGATCTGTTAATATTTTGTTAAGGATTTTTACATCTATGTTCTAGAGCTATTAGCCAACAGTTTCTCGTAATGTTGTTTCTGGGTTCTGATATCGGTGTAATGCTGGCCTTATACGTTGGGAAGTGTTTATCCCACTTCTATTTCCTGGAATAATTTATGTGAAATTATTGGTTTGTCTCCTGAAATGTTTGGCAGAATTCGCCAATGAAACCATTAAGGCCTGGAATTTCCTAAGCTAAGGTTTTGTTTTGCGTCTTTGCATTGTTTTTTGTTTGTATGTTTGTTGTTGTTGTTGTTGTTGTTGTTATTGTTTAAGAGGTGGGTTCTTGCTATGTTGCCCAGGCTGCAGTGACTATTCTCAGGTATGATAATAGCAGACTATACCCTTGAACTTCCAGGCTCAAGTGATCCTCCCAGCTCAGTCTCCCAATAGCTGGGACTACAGGCATGCGCAACCATGCCCAGGCTTGTGTTAAGCTTATAAACTACAAATTTGACTTATTTAACAGATATAGGAATATTCAGGTTACTAGTTCTTCTTGGGTGAGCTTTGTTTGGTAGTTTGTATCTTTCAAAGCATTTGTCCAACTCATCTAAGTTGTAAAATGTCATGACATAAAGCTGTTTCTACTATTCTTTCATTACTCTTAATATCTGTTAAGATCTATAGTGAAGTTATCATTCCTGGCACAGGTAATCTGAGCTTTCTCTCGTTACTTTGTGATCAGTCTGGCTAAAGGATCACTTATTGATCTTTTCAAAGAATTAGCTCATGTTTCAATTATTTTTCTCTATTCTGTGCTTTTCTCTATTTCATGATTTCTAATCTTCTCATTATTTCCTTGGTTATGCTTATTTTAACTTGCTTGGTTTGCTAATTTCTTAGGTAGAAGCTAATACGATTTTTTATTTATTTATTTATTTTTGAGACAGAGTCTCTCTCTGTTGCTCAGGCTGGAGTGCAGTGGTATGATCTTGGCTCACTGCAACCTCTGCCTCCCAGGTTTAAGTGATTCTCCTGCCTCAGCCACCCGAGTAGCCGGGATTACATGTGCACACCACCACACCAGGCTAATGTTTTTGTATTTTTAGTAGAGACAAGGTTTCATCATGTTGGCCAGGCTGGTCTGGAACTCCTGACATCAAGTGATCCCCCACCTCAGACTCCCAAAGTGCTGGGATTACAGGTGTGAGCCACCACACCCAGGCAGAAGCTAGTATAATTGACTTGAGACCTTTCTTCTTTTCTTATACAAGCCTTAATACTATAAATTTCCCTCTTAACACTGTTTTGCAGAATCACATAGATTTCTTTTAATTTTTTTTTTTTTTTTTTTTGAGATGGAGTCTCACTCTGTCACCCAGGCTGGAGTGCAGTGGCGTGATCTCAGCTCACTGCAATCTCTACCTCCCAGGTTCAAGAGATTCTCCTGCCTCCGCCTCCTGAGTAGCTGGGATTACAGGCACCCATCTAATTTTTGTATTTTCAGTGGAGACAAGGTTTCACATGTTGGTCAGGCCAACATGTGGTCTCAAACTCCTGACCTCAAGTGATCCACCCGCCTCGGCCTCCCAAAGTACTGGTATTACAGGTGTGAGCCACTGTATCTGGCTTTTTTTTTTTTTTTTTTTTTTTGAGACAGAGTATCATTTTGCTGTTGCCCAGGATGAAGTGTAATGGTACGATTGTGGCTCACTGCAACTTCTGTCTCCTGGGCTCACGCGATTCTCCTGCCTCAGCCTCCCAAGTAGCTTGGATTATAGGTGTCTGCCACCAGCCCAGCTAATTGTTGCCACCATGCCCAGCTAATTTCTGTATTTTTAGTAGAGATGGAGTTTCACCATGTTGCTCAGGCTGGTCTCGAACTCCTGACGTCAAGTGATCCGCCTGCCTCAGCCTTCCAAAGTGCTGGGATTACAGGCGTGAGCCACCATGCCCGGCCTAATGTTGTATTTTCATTATTATTCAGTTAGAAACATTTTATAATTTTCCTTATGATTTATGCATTGACTTATGGATTTCAGTACAAGTTGTTTAATTACCAGATATTTGGGGCTTTTCTAGATGTTTTGTTTTTATTCATTTCTAATTTAATTACCTTGTGATCAGAGAACACACTCTATGGGTATTTAGTCTTGCTATTTGGTTTATCCGTTTTATGAGAGTATCTGGAGAGATTAAGAAAACGATGCTGCTACCACCATCTTCCCAATATCCTCCTAAAAATATCCACTTTTAAGATTTTCTTATCTTTAAGAGTCTAAATACATCCAAAATAACCCAAATTACAAGGACTCAATTGATTCAATAATAAATTCAATAGTTTTTATTATGCTTGAAATGTTTCTTCAACTATGACCTAGAAAATAATGAATACTTACTGTTATTTGCAAGAGTGAGTCCAATAAATGAGCAAATAGGGCGAATTATCTCAGGTTTCATGCAATTTTTTAGCCATTCATTAGCATGTGGAAAAAGTGAACAGCAAAACATTTGATTCTCATCTGAAAGAAGACAAAATCAATCATGATTTAATATGACAATTGGAAAACATCAGTTTTCATTTGTTTTATCTTTATTTTATATTTAAACATTACAGATAGTTACCATTTTGAGGATTGTTGACACAGACACACAGAGTACTACACACTGAAGACCACAACTGATAACTCTGGAAAACATTTTTATTTGACAAATCCAAATCATATTTTGAAATAACTGTCCTATTAGGTCAAAAAGAAAAGAAAGTAAATTAATACAAATGTGTTAAAGTCCTAAGTAATTAATAATTAACAAAAAGAAATTTGTATTTGTTTACCTGAATAACCGTGACAGAACCGTAATACAACCTGTTTCTCTCACAAGTGTTTGTCCGGTCCCTTAAAAAAATAGCCATATAAAAATATGAGTTTTATTTACAAATAGTCTTGCAGAAATGAATAACAGAAGTTTTATTTTAATAAATAAATAAGTTTTAAACAACTTTAAAGTATTACAAAGTATAACATAGAATTACTGTGGATAAAAATCTGTAATCAAGATTATTATGAAAAATATATCACTACTGCTTAGAGACTAATTGCATTCAAATTCCTCTAAAAATTACAAAACTCTTACTTTGCATCATGGTTCTGTGTTACAGTATCAAGATAAGTTCCAAAATGGAAAAATAAATAAATTTGACGTTTTCTAGTTTTTCCAAAATAAAACAAAATCTAGAAACATTTTTTTTTTAAGTGCACACCTAGCAAGAAGGCGACTCCTCAGGCCTCTCTGGCAAGAGGCTTAGCTGAATTGCCTGAGCCTGCTCAGACTACCATTGTGCCTGGGTCTGTGACCCACCCCATGGAAACAATAATAGCAGAGGACTAGAGGGGTGAGGGACCAGCCACTGCTAGCAGAAGAAGGTAAGGCTTGACTCCTCCACTTCAAAGGATACAACCTGATGCCTAGCTTCCCTGAGGCTGCCCCACCCCACCCAACACCCTGGGGTTTGGGCCTTGAGCTCTACAACCACCCAGACGTCCCCCTCTATTGATGCCTATACCATTTCCCCTCTAGCAGGAAGGGTGGCATGAGAGAGTCTGCTGGTACTGAATATGGTTGTTGTGCTGGGACCTGGGTGACACAGGAAAGGGGTTACACCGCCTTGGCCTCCCCAAGTGCTGGGGTTACAGATGTGACCCAACATGCCTACCTAGAAGCATTTCTTTTTTTTGAGACAGGGTCTCGCTCTGTCACTCAGGTTGGAGTGCAGTGGCTTGATCACAGCTCACTGCAGCCTCAACCTCCACAGCTCACTCAATTCTCCCACCTCAGCCTCCCAAGTAGCTGGTAGTACAGGTGTGTGCCACCACATCCAGTTAATTTTTCTTTTTCTTTTTTTTTTTAATTTCTTCGTAGAGAGACAAGGTCTCACTGTGTTACCTAGGCTGGTTTCAAACTCCTGGGCTTAAGGTATCCTCGCACATGGCTGGGCGCGGTGGCTCAAGCCTGTAATCCCAGCACTTTGGGAGGCCGAGACGGGCGGATCACAAGGTCAGGAGATCGAGACCATCCTGGCTAACTCGGTGAAACCCTGTCTCTACTAAAAAAAATACAAAAAACTAGCCGGGCGAGGTGGTGGGCGCCTGTAGTCCCAGCTACTCGGGAGGCTGAGGCAGGAGAACGGCATAAACCCGGGAGGCGGAGCTTGCAGTGAGCTGAGATCTGGCCACTGCACTCCAGCCTGGGCGACAGAGCAAGACTCTGTCTCAAAAAAAAAACAAAAACAAAAACAAAAAAAGGTATCCTCCCACCTTGGCCTCCCAAAATGCTGGGATTACAGGGATGATCTACCACACCAGGCCTAGAAACATTTTAAATGCTTACAAAATTTCTAATAATTTGAAGAATTAAAATTTTAAAAAGTTAAAAAATAACTGAGCAGTAAGTATATGGGAACATATTATCTTTGCAACTTTTCTGTAAATCTAAAATTATTCCAAAATAAAAACCATCACTGGTTTATACTGTAAACACTGTAACTAAATGGTCAATTCAACAGAAAATCAACTAAACTAATTCATTAAATGCCTCTCTTTTTCTCTTTAAACTTGTTACCTTTCAACGCTAAGCACTATAAATTACTTTATTATTTCTTAAAATTAATAAGTATTGAATGATTAAATACATGCTAATAACCCACTTTTCTTTAAACTAGTATTTCTCAGAGGTGAGGTTAAAAAAAGACACTGGGCCAGGAGCAGTGGCTCACACCTGTAATCCCAGCACTATTTTAGACCAGTCTGGCCAACATGGTGAAACCCCTGTCTCTACTAAAAAATCCAAAAATTAGCTGGGCATGATAGCATGTGCCTGTAATCCCAGCTACTCAGTAGGCTGAGGCAGAAGAATCACTTGAACCAGGTGGCGGAGGTTGCAGTGAGCCGAGATCATGCCACTGCACTCCAGCCGGGGGGCAAGAGCAAAACCCTTTTTCCAAAAAAAAAAAAAAAAAAAAAAAGGATATAAGAACTCAAATAAAAAATTAATAATGGCTGTTCCAATTGATTAGTGTTTTCAAATATTCATAAGAGAATGTACTTACTATTATTTGAAACCAGAACCAAAATAACATAAACAGACATTCTTTTCAAATTTATGTTTGAATCATTAGATAAGAACCAAGTTAAGTCTTCAAGTAACTCTGAAGTACACAAAGTCTGCTGACAGTAAACTGAAATATAAAATATAATTTTAATTTCAATGCATTGTCACAAACATGCTTTAAAATATGCTGAACAAAATAAAAAATTACCTAACTGGGGATGGTTCTTAACCAAATCTCATGTAATTGATATTTATTAGTCATACAATAAAATTTCTGACAAACTGATATGTGCTTACTCAATTAGCAGACCAAAGAAGCAGTATATTAATCAAAAGTACTTAATCTAGGCTCCAAAACACATACTGAAATCCCCTAGAATTTACAATAAAAAACGTATCTAAAAAAAAAATTAAAAAAAATTTAGAAAAAAAAAAAAAACACTTTAAAGGATGAGTAACAAAACATAGCAAGAAAAACAATTCAAGAAAATTCAGAAACCTGCTTTAGAAAACAGAGGGACAAACAATATTTGAGATATGTTTTGAGACTTTCCTAGAAATAAAAATCATTTCAAGAATCATACTACCTGATAGTTTTTTTTGTGTGTGTCCTAATGCAACAAGCAGAATTTTACAAAAATAATATAGACATAAAGATACAATAAACATTTCATCCAGTTCTTAGAACCAGCTATTAGACCCTATCTCAAAGGCAAGGACTAAGCCAGGCACAGAAAGACAAACACATTCTCACTTATTTGTGGGATCTAAAAATCAAAACAATTGAACTCATGGAGATACATGATTATCAGAGGCTGGGAAGGGTAGTGGAAGGTGGTGGGTATGGTACCAAAAAAAAAAAAAAGAAGAAGAAAGAATGACTAAGACTTACTATTTGATAGCATAACAAAGTAACCATAGTCAATAATAATTTAATTGTACACTTTAAAATAACTAAACAGTATAATTGGATTGTTTGTGTAACACAATGAATAAATGCTTGAGTGGATGGAAACCCCATTCTCCACGACGTGATTATGCACTGCATATCTGTATCAAAACATCTCATGTACCCTATAAATATATACACCTATTATATAGACACAAACATTAAAAATAAATTTTTTTAAAAAAATTCAAGGATTATATCTGACTTATCCCTGTATCCCCAATGCCTTGCACAAGATTGCTTCCTAAAAGGTGATTTTTTTTTTTTTTTTTTTTTTTTGTGACAGGGTCTTACTCTGTGGTCTGTCGCCCAGGTTAGAGTGCAGTGGCATAATCTTGGCTCACTGCCACCTCCACCTCCCAGGCTCAAGTAATCTCTCACCTCGGCCTCCCAAGTAGTTGGGACCACAGGTGCATACTACCATGCCCGGCTGATTATTTGTATTTTTGGTAGAGATGGGGTATCACCATGTTGCCCAGGCTGGTCTCAAACTCCTGAGGTCAAGTGATCCACCTGCCTCAGCCTCCCAAAGTGCTGGGATTATAGGTGTGAGCCGCCATGCGCCTGGCTGATGAAGAAATATTTAATAAATAAAAATATCAGAATATAAAGTTGGTCTGACAAACCAATGGTTTATATTCAACCTCATTTTAGATACACTGCAGAAAAGTGTTCTTGCCAATATGAATTTCTATACCCACACATTACATGGCTGTGGGTTATCTTCATCCTTTGATCTGGAAAGATGAAACAGAAAGGAAAGGACAGGGAAAAGGGAAGGGAAGGAAAAAAGGGAGGGGAGGGGAAGGAGAAAGAGGAAAGGAGGGGTGGAGAAGGAGAGGAGGGAGGGGAAGGGAAAAGAGAGAAAGAGAAAGAAGAAATGAAAGAAAAGAAAAGAAAGGAAAGGAATGAAATGAAAGGAAAGGAAAGGAAGGAAAGGAAAAGAAAGAAAGAAAAGAAAAGAAAGGGAAGCAAGGAAGGAGAGAGAGAGAAAGAAAGGGAGAGGGGAGGAAGGCTGGATAAAAATTATCCAAACATGGCCGGGCGCGGTGGCTCAAGCCTGTAATCCCAGCACTTTGGGAGGCCGAGACGGGCGGATCACGAGGTCAGGAGGTCGAGACCATCCTGGCTAACCCGGTGAAACCCCGTCTCTACTAAAAAATACAAAAAATTAGCCGGGCGAGATGGCGGGCGCCTGTAGTCCCAGCTACTCGGGAGGCTGAGGCAGGAGAATGGCATAAACCCAGGAGGCGGAGCTTGCAGTGAGCCGAGATCGCGCCACTGCACTCCAGCCTGGGCGACAGAGCCAGACTCTGTCTCAAAAAAAAAAAAAAGAAAAGAAAATTAGTTTTGAGTATACTGTTAAAATATAACACAATGCTTAAAGTATAATGAAATAAAGTTTTATATTTTACCATTTTTTTCTGCAATAGCTCCTAATGTATATAAGGCTGCTTCTTTTACCATGCTATGTTCACTTGACTTTGCAAGATTTTTTACAAACATCAAACCACCAATTTCCCGAAAATAAACACTTGCATTACCTGTAAGATGTGCAGAAAAAAAAACAAAATAGAAATGATATTTATTTTCAGTATCCTTTCAGGGATAAAATAAATCACATGAAGACAGTAACATGATATGTAGAATAAATGAATGGAAGATAAAGAACTATGCTTATTTGATATATCATAGTACTAAAGAACTAGAATCACAGATAAAAATTCACTATTATATCTTACTGTTTTGTTGACAAATTGAATGAATAGTGACCAAAGCTTCCTTTTGTGAAAAAGCATTGTCCATTTGATACTTTAGACACTCCAATAATAAGTTCAGGTCAGTCTTCATTTCTAAAGAACAAAATGTCATTATTTAAACCAAAAGTTTATTTCAAAACTAACCATTAAAATTTCACTTACTAAATACATATCTTTGGAATGGTCAACTTTTAAAGTAATAGGCATGTATTTACTTTTTTTTTTTTTTTTTTAGACGGAGGTCCTGCTCTGTCGCCCAGCTAGAGGCAGTGGCCGGATCTCAGCTCACGCCAAGCTCCGCCTCCCGGGTTCACGCATTCTCCTGCCTCAAGCCTCCCGAGTATCTGGGACTACAGGCGGGCCCGCCACCTCGCCCGGCAGGTTTTTTGTATTTTTTGTTAGTAGAGACAGGGTTGTCACCATGTTAGCCAGGATGGTTCTCGATCTCCTTGACCTCGATCCGCCCGTTCTCGGCCTCCCAAGAGGTGCTGGATTAAGAGGCTTGGAGACCGCGCCAGGCCTGTTATTACTGTATAATCCAACCAACCATGTATTTTTTTTTTTTTTTGTTTTTTTTGAGGGCGGAGGTCTCGCTCGTCAACCCGACGGCAGTGCATGTGGCCAGATCTCCAGCTCAGCTGCAAAGCTCCGCCCTCCCGGGTTTTACGCCAGGTCTCCGCCTGGCAGGCTCGCCGAGGTAGCTGGACTGAGCAGGCGCGGCCGGGCTAGTTTTTGGTATTTTTAGTAAGAGACGGGGGGTTTCACGGTTAGCCAGATGGTTCTCGATCTTCCTGAAAAACCCCCCCCCCTTTTTTTTGGTTTTCGTGATTCCGCCGTCGCGGCTCCCAAGAGTTGCTTGGGATTAACCAGCTTTGAGGCCCACGCGCGCCGCCAACCATTGTATTTTTTTAAAGATGTTTCTTTTTATTTGTTGGGTTCGAGTCTCACGTCTGTCGACCCCAGGGCGGGAGTGCAAGTGGCGCGCAGTTTTCTCCACGCACTGGCAAGGGCTCCGCCGTCGCCGAAGTTGTCACGCATTCTCGCTGCCTTCAGGCCCTCCCTGGTGTAGGCTTGGGACTACAGGCGCCCGCCAATCAGCGGCGGGCAATTTTTTGGTATTTGTTGTAGTAGAGACGGGGGTTGCCACCGGTGTTAGCCAGGGATGGGCCGTTGATCTCCTTTGACCTCGTTATCCGCCCGTCTCGGCCTCCCAAAGTGCTGGGATTACAGGCGTGAGCCACCGTGCCCGGCCTAAAGATGTTCTTTAAATAAAAGAACTTAAAATGAACTTATAGTTCTTTGAGTTTCCCTTTTTATAAATATAGGAATAGAAAGTCAAAATATTGTTCTCTTTAAGTAAAGCTACACTGGTTTAAATATCTGTCATTTAGAAAAAAAGGTGGATAAAAATGAAAATACAACATATGAGAATTGTGGGACGCTATGAAAGCAGTATTTAGGATGAAAGGTCTCAGATCAACGACGTCAGCTACCACCTTAGGAAATTAGAAAAAGAACAAATTAAACCCAATATAAGTACAAGAAAGGAAATTATAAAGATCTAAGCTGAAACCAGTGAAACAGAAAACAAATACAGAGGAAGTTCTTTGAGAAGAGCAACAAAACTGATAAACTTCTAGCCAGATGAGTTAGGAAAAAAGGAGTAAAGACACAAATTACCAATATCAGAAATGAGAGAGATGGCATTACCACATTCCACAGATATTCAGAAGATATTAAGGGAGTACTATGTACAATTTCACACCTATGGATTCAACAACTTAGGTAAAATGACATCACCAAAACTCACCCAAGAGGAAAAAGACAACTTGAATAGTCCTATATCTATGAAAGAAGTTGAATTAAGAGTTAAAAACTTTTTCACAAAGAAAACCCTGGGTTCAGATGATTTCATTTGTAAATTCTACCAAACATTTAAGGAAAGAATAATATAAATTCTACTCAAATTTTTTCAAAAGTTTAAGAGAAGGAATACTTCCCAACTTATTCTATGAGGCTAGTATTACCTTTATACCAAAACAGAAGCCATTAGCAAGAAAACTACAGACCAATTTCCCTCATGAACATACATGCAAAAAGTCTAAACAATTTTAGCAAATTGAATCCAACAATATATTAAAATAAAAAGACATCACGACTAAGTGGGTTTATCCCAGAAATACAAGATTGATTTATGATTTGAAAAAAAATCAATGTAACAAAACTAAACAGGAAAACCTTTGGTCATCTCAATGGATGTAAAAACAGCATCTGATAAAATCCCACATGCATTCCTGATTAAAAAAAAATATTTCGCAAATTTGAAATAGAAAGGAACTTCCTCAACCTGGCAAAGTGCATCTACAGTTGAAAACCCTACAGCAAACATCATACTTAACAGGGAAAGACTGAATATCTTCTCTCTAAAACCAGGTATAAGACAAAGATGTTTGCTCGTATCACCACTCCTATGTAACATTGTCCCAAAGAGTCTAGCCAGTGCCGTCAGGTAAGAAAAAAGAAATAAAAGGCACTCAAATTGGCAAAGAAGTATTTGAATTTGCATACAACATGATCTGCCACATAATTTGATGGAATCTACAGAAAGCTACTAGAATAAGTGAACTAAGTTTTCCAGATAACTCTTTAATACATAAAAATAGATTATACAGTCAAATGTTGCTTAATGATGGGGATACATTCTGAGAAAAGCATCATTAGGTGATTTCATCATTGTATTAACATCATAGACTTTACTTACACAAACCTAGATGGTAGAGCTTATTACACATCTAGGTTGTATGGTATAGCTATTGCTCCTAGGCTATAAACCTACACAGCATGTTACTATATTGAATAATATAGTCAATTGTAATACAATGGCAAATTTTTGTATATCTAAACATATCTAAACATAGAAAAGCTATAATACAGATTTTTTTTAAAGGTATATCCAGAAGCTGCTCTGGGTGCATCAGCGAGTGGTGAGTGAATGTGAAAGCCTAGGACATTATTGTACACTACTGTAGACTTCATAAACACCGTAAATTTAGACTACTCAATTTATTTTTAAAATATCTTCAATAGTAAAATAAATTTAGCTTATTGTAACTTCACCACACCCAGCTAATTTTTTTTTTTTTTACAGAGATGGGGGTCTCACTATGTTGCCCAGGCTGGTCTCAAACTCCTGGCCTCAAGCAATCCTCCCATCTTGGCCTCCCAAACCACTGGAATTATTTATAGGTGTGAGTCATCATGCCTGGCCTATCTTTATCTTTTAAAAAAACTTTATTAAAACTAAGACACAAACACACACATTAGCATAGGCCTACACAGAGTCAAGATCATCAATATGACTGTCCTTCACCTCTACATCTTGTCCCACTGGAAAGTCTTCAGGGCAATAACACACACGGAACTGCCATCTCTTATAACAATCCCTTCTTCTGGGATACCTCCTGAAGGACCTGCCTGAGGCTATTTTACAAAATTTTTGTTTATAAGTAGAAGCAGTGTATTCTAAAACAACAATAAATAGTGTAGTAAATACATAAACCAGTAACAGAGTCATTATCAGGTATTATGTACTACACATAACTGGATTTGCTATAGTTTTACACAACTGGCAGTATGGTAGGTTTGTTTACACCAGCATCACTGCAAACATGTGAGTAATGTGTTGCGCTTACTATATTACAATGTCACTACATGACAGGAATTTTTCAGTTCCATTATAATCTTGTAAGACCACTGTCCTATATGAGGTCTGTTGTTGACTGAAACATCATTATGCAGCACATGACTGTATTTCTATATACTAGCAATAAACAAATGGAAATTGAAATTTTAAAAACCACCCCATTTACAATATAGCATTGAAATACTTAGGGATAAATTGACAACAGAGGTGAGACATACACCAAAAACTAAAAAATACTGCTGAGAGAAATTAAAGATGACCAAAATAAATGCCATTATATGCCATGTTCATGAGTCAAAAGACTAAATATTGTTAAGATGTAAATTCTTCCCAAATTGGTCTATAGACTCAATGTAATCCCAGCAGGCTGTGTGTGCGCGCACATGTGTGTGCGTGTGTGTGTGTGTAAATTGACAAGCTGATGTCAAAATTCATATGGAAATGCAAAACCCTTACCATAGCCAGACAACACTGAAAGAGAAGTATAAAGCCAAAGGGCTAACTCTACCATATTTCAAGACTTTAAAAACCTACAGTAGGCCAGGCACAGTGGCTCACGTCTGTAATTCCAGCACTTTGGGAGGCTGAGGCAGGCGGATCACTTGAGGTCAGGAGTTTGAGATCAGCCTGGCCAACACAGTGAAACCCCATTTCTACTAAAAAATACAAAAATTAGCTAGTTATGGTGGCACGTGCCTGTAATCCCAGCTATTCGGGAGGCTGAGGCAGGAGAATCGCTTGAACCTGGAAGGTGGAGGTTGCAGTGAGCCAAGATTGCACTGCTGCACTCCCTCCACTCTGGCAAATAGAGCGATATGCTATCTAAAAACAAACAAACAAACAAAAACCCTACAGTAACAAAACAGTGTGGCACTGCCATCAGCATAGACAAAAGATCAATGAAACAGGACAGTACAGAAATAAACCTACACAAACCCATGAGTTTTTACAAAGTCATTGCTAACAAATAGTGTTGGAACAACTGAATATCCATACTCAAAACAACAGCAACAAAAACTCTTGAATTCATACTTCGAAACACATACAAAAATCAACTCAAAATGGAATGCAATCTAAATGTAAAATCTAAAACTATGAATTTTTTTAAATTTTGTTTTTGAGAGGGAGTCTTGCTCTGTCGCCCAAGCTGGAATGCAGTGGCGTGATCTCATCTCACTGTAACCTCCACCTCCTGGGTTCAAGAGATTCTCCTGTCTCAGTCTCCCGAGACTGCGCCTGGCCAATTATGAAACTTTTAAAAGAAAACATGGGAGAAAATATTTGTAACCTTGGGTTAAGCAAAGATTTCCTAGATATTACAATAACAGCAAAACCCACAAAATAATAATGAACTAGGCTTCATAAAATTAAAAACTTCATTGTTTTAATAGCGTCTTCTAAAGCGTAGCAAAGACAAGCCACAAACTGGAAAATCTTTGCAAAGAACATATCTGATAAAGAACATGTAGCCATCTAGTGTACATTCTGTATGTCAATTAAAAAACAAAAAGAACATGGGGCCAGGCACAGTGGGTCACATCTGTAATCCCAGCACTTTGGGAGGATGAGGCAGTAGTATCTCTTGAGGCCAAAAGTTTGAGACCAGCCTGGACAACAATGTGAGATCTATCTATGCAAAAAAAAAAAAAAAAAAAAACTTAAAATTAGCCTGGCATGGTGATATGTGCCTATAGTCCCATCTACTCAGGAAGCTGAGGTAGAAGACTGCTTGAGGCCAGAAGCACTGGCTCATGCCTGTAATCCCAGTATTTTGGGAGGCTGAGGTGGGCAGATCACCTGAGTCAGGAGTTTAAGATCAGCCTGGCCAACATGGTAAAACCCCATCTCTACTAAAAATATAAAAATTAGCTGAGTAGGGTGGTGGGTGCCTATAATCCCCCCCTGCTTGGGAGGCTGAGGCAGGAGAACCACTTGAACCTGGGAGGCAGAGGTTGCAGTGAGCTGAGATCAGGCCACTGCACTCCAGCCTGGGCAACAAGAGTGAGACTCTGTCTCAACAACAACAAAAAAGTACTGCTTGAGCCAGGAGTTGGAGTCTGCAATGAGCTATGATTGTGCCACTGTACTTTAACTTGGGTGACAAAGTGAGACAGTCTCAAAAAAAACAACATATATCTAGAAAATATAAAGAACTATGAAAGCTCAGCAACAGAAAAACCAACAACCAGATAAAACAGCAAAAGATGTGAACACACTTTAACAAAAAAGATAAATAGATGGCAAATAAGAATATGAAAATATTCTCAATATCATTAGTCATTAGGGAAATGCAAATTAAAACCACAAGGAGATGCCATTACATGCCCACTGAACGACTAAAATCTATGACAGATCATTTCATATGTTAGCAAGGACATGAAGGAACTGGAACTCTCATATACTGCTGATGAATATGTAAAATGGTACAAAGATTTTGAAAGACAGATCAGCAGCTTCATAAACTGTTAACGTATACCTACCATTTGATTCAGCCATTTCACTCCTAAGTATTTACCCTAAAAAGGGGAGATACATGTCCATACAAATGTTCACAGCACCATTATATGTAATAGCTAAGAAGTGTAAGCAATCAAAATGCCCATCAGCAGATGAATGGATAAGCAAATCATGGTATAACTATACAATGGAATACTTAGCAATAAAAAAAGAATTATAGATGCATGCAACAACACGGATGAATCTCAAAATAATTATGCTGAGTGAAAGAGGCCACATAAAACAGAATTCATACTGTATGATTCTATGTACAGAAAAAATGCAAATAGTCTATAGTAACAGAAGGCAGATTAGTGAGTGCTTGGGGAAAAAGGCTCTAGGAAAGCACAGAAGGTAGGGATTACAAAGGAGCAGGAGGATAAATGCACTATCTTGATTTTGCTGATGGTTGCATGGCTGCATACATATACCAAGCTTTATCAAAATGTAAACATTTTGTTTATAACTAAACAGCAAACAACAGACAACTATTTTCCTATAAAATTCTTTAGTATAGTCTTAAAAACAATTTCTTCTCTTGATTTTAAGGATTTAAGTCAAATGGTATATAGATTTTGAAATAATGCTTGAAGTACATTTAGAGTAGTAGGTTGGACGCAGTGGCTCACATCTATAATCCCAGCGCTTTGGGAAGCCGAGGCGGGCGGATCACCTGAGGTCAGGAGTTCGAGACCAGCCTGGACAACATGCTGAAACCCCGTCTCTACTAAAAATACAAAAATTAGCTGGGCGTGGTGGTGGGTGCCTGTAATCCCAGCTACTCCGGAGGCTGAGGCAGAAGAATCACTTGAACCTAGGAGGCAGAGGTTGCAGTGAGCTGAGATTGGGTCATTGCATTCCAGCCTGGGCAACAAGAGCAAGACTCTGTCTCAAAAAAAACAAAATGAAAAAAAGTTAGAGTTCTGAAAGATATAGGATGAAGGGTGGATATAATATAGAGGAGCACACTAAAAGAAATTAAGATGTATCATCAATCAATATAGTACTTAGTCTCACTCTTTGTTTTGAGGTTTGGTTGGTTTTTTTGGTTTTTTTTTTTTGAGATGGAGTCCCGCTTTCTCGCCCAGGCTGGAGTGCAGGGGAGCAATCTCGGCTCACTGCAACCACCGCCTCCTAGGTTCAAGTGATTCTCCTGCTTCAGATTCCCGAATAGCTGGGATTACAGGTGCCCACCACCATGCCCGGCTAATTTTTTGTATTTTTAGGAGAGATGGGATTTCACCATGTTGGCCAGGCTGGTCTCAAACTCCTGACCTCACATGATGCACCTGCTTTGGCCTCCCAAAATGCTGGGATTACAGGCATGAGCCACTGCACCCAGCCTGGTTTT
>NW_016821178.1:1580887-1612697 GCF_001698545.2 Rhinopithecus bieti
TTTTTTGAGATGGAGTCTCACTCTGTCACCCAAGCTGGAGTGCAGTGGCACAATCTTGGCTCACTGCAACCTCTGCCTCCCAGGTTCAAGCAATTCTCCCACCTCAGCCTCCCAAGTAGCTGGGATTACAGGTGCGCACCACAACACCCGGCTAATTTTTTTGTATTTTAGTAGAGACAGGGTTTCACCATGTTGCCCAGGGTGGTTTCGAACTCCTGAGCTCAGGCAATCCACCTGCCTTGGCCTCCCAAAGCATTGGGATTATAGACATGAGCTACTGCGCCTGGCCATAGTCTCACTCTTTTTTTTTTTTTTTGAGACGGAGTCTCGCCCTGTTGCCCAGGCAGGAGTGCAGTGGTACGATCTGGGCTCACTGCAAGCTCCACCTCCTGGGTTCATGCCATTCTCCTGCCTCAGCCTCCCAGTGGCTGGGATTACAGGCGCTCGCCACCACGCCCGGCTAATTTTTTGTATTTTACTAGAGACGGGGTTTCACCGTATTAGCCAGGATGGTCTCGATCTCCTGACCTCGTGATCCGCCCACCTCGGCCTCCCAAAGTGCTGGAATTACAGGCGTGAGCCACCGCGCTCGGCCCATAGTCTCACTCTTGAAAGAAATTCAAATGTCAATTTGTTTCAATGAAATAATTCATGACAAAATTTGTTAGTGAAAACCACAGTACAAAGGTTATCACTAAGATGTTTTTAGCAATAGCAAATAATTATTTATCATTTTGTACACTAACAGACACCATAAGAAGGTAAGTTTGACTCTATGGATACCAATAAGCCACATCAACAACATGCTGAAAATCTGTGATGGAGCATAATGATTTTCAGTTCTAGGCACAATGCAGGTAGGATACAAGAGACTTTTATTTTCTTTTGAGACAGGGTCTTACTCTATTGCTCAGGCTGGAGTGAAGTGGTGCAACCACAGGGCACTGCAGCCTCAACCTCCTGGGCTCAAGGGATCCTCCCACCTCAGCCTCCTGAGTAGCCAGGAATACAAAATTAACCACACCTGGCTAATTTTTGTAGTTTTTGTATAAACGGGGTTTTGCCATGTTGCCCAGGCTGGTTTCGAACTCATGAGCTCAAGCCATCCTCCCGCCTCGGCCTCCCGAAGTGCTGGGATTACAAGCGTGAGCCACCACGCCTGGTCTGCAAGAAACTTCTTTACATACTCCTCCATTCCCTTCTGTATGCCTTTCTCATACTTTTGATATCTCCTGTCATAACCCTTCCCTTCCCAGCCAAAGCATCTCCTGACATCACAACTATCATATTTCACCTTGGTTTTTATCTTCTCTAGGCAAAATAACCTAGTTCCTTCAGTAACTCCTGAATAAAATAAACAAGCAAATACTGAAGTGAATACAAAAAACACAAGCAATCAAAGAAAATTTGATAAACTGGACTTAAAATTGTAAACCTTTATACCTCGAAAGACACTATCGAGAACACAGAACAACAGCCCAGTCTAGAAAAAAAAATCTGAAAATCTGTTATCCAAATAAATAGGGGGCTTGTGTTCAGAACAGATAAAGAATTCTTAAAACGTAATACTAAAATCACAATCTAAAGTGCGGAATGGATTTAAATAGACATCTGTCCAAAGAAGATAGATTGCCAATAAGTATATGAAAAGATGCTCAACATTCACTGGTCATTAGGCAAATGCAAATCAAAACCACAATTAGATACCACTTCACCCTGTTGCTAAACAATTGACTGATGGGAGCTGATAGATAAATACTCTTCACCCCTTGGCTGGGATGACTCTCAGGGACATGACTCTAAACTGGCTCACAGAGTTTCCCAGTGGGCTTAAGCTCCAGTTACCCATAATAATAACTTATTTGATAACATATTCTCTGTCTTCTTTCTCCTGTCTCATTTCCCCACTTTCCAGCTAGTGTTTCCTGGGATCACTTTCTGAAAAAAGGTACTTGCACTCAAATCTTTATCTCACAGTCTACTTCTGGGAGCAACCTAAAGACTTAAAATGGAAGAGAGTGAGATGTGGGACTGAAGTTAGAGGTTTTATAAATGGTTTGAGAGGGGAATCACCAACAGTTATCTCTTATCTCTCCAGTTTTCAACTTCTCCCTCTCCAGAATCTCCGTTCCCTCTTCAGAAATTCTCCTGTCTTTTATAACACTTTCTTGACATTACAACTTTCCTCTAGCTACTGCCGTATATCTTACTATTTATTTATTTATGAATGAATAAAAGGGTCTTGCTCTGTCACCAAGGCTTAAGTGCAGTGGTGCGATCATGGTTCACTGTAGCCTTGACCTCCCAGGCTGAAGTGATCCTCCCACCTCAGCCTCCCAAGTAGCTGGCACTACAAGTGTGTACCACCACGCCTAGTTAATTTTTAATTGTTTTTGTAGAGATGAGGTCTCACTGTGTTGCCCGGTTTGGACTCAAACTCCTGGGCTCAAGTGACCCCCACTTTGACCTCCCAAAGTGCTGGAATGATAGGAGTGAGCCACTACACCTGGCTGATCATATATCTTTAGTCAAGCTCTTAAAGAGTAAGCAATTCATACTGTGTGTCTTCAGATCTTAATTTTCCACTCAAATATAAACAGACTGCAATCTGGTTAAAATCTATTAAGTTTACCGTTAACATATCACATCCTAAATGCAAAATGCAGTGGAAAATTCAGTCCTCAGCTGTGACATTTGACATTTTAGGCTCTTAAGCAACCTCTTTCTCATGAAGCATTCTCTTAAGGTTCTATTTCAAAGATACCACACTCCTGACTCTCTTTCCACCTTTTGAAATGTTTTCTCAGACTTTTTTTAGGGGCTCTCTTCCTCAGCTAAAACCTTATATGACAGTGTGTATTAATGAACACTATTCTCCATCCTTTTCTCCCTGGTTAACCTCCTCCATGCCCATGGATTCAGTTTCCATCTTTCTGGGAACAATTCTGAAATCCGTACCTTCAGGCATCCTTTGATGGTGGTCCTCTCAGGTTCCCATTATTCTTGTATACACTGACATTAAATCAACTATCACGTGAAATTCTAATTGTCAATATGTCTTTTCCCATTAGAATGTCAGTTTCCTGAAGCCAGAAATTATGTGACAGGCACAAAGTAGTGCTCAATATTTATGTAAATGGCTGAATGATTCTTTCACTTCCTGAATCCTGTCAAATAATCTACAGTACATCCTACCAATACAAAACTAATTGCAGATATATGATTCATCAATTTCTCACCTTGTGTTTTCTTTGTGTCTTCACTTTCCATGCTTGTCTATATTCTTTTTCCTTATATTTCGTCTATAAGATAAAGGTATTTTCTCAACTTAAATCAATGTTTGAGAACAGCAAAGATATAAGCACAAATGGGTGGGAAAAATTGTTTTCCTGAAGCCAAAAGACCAGGGAATTACAACTTTTAAAATAATAATTAAATTTAATTAATTTAGTTAATAAGTTGAATCTGCAACTTATTAGATGTGTGCTATCAAGCAGGTTGATTAAATTATTTGAGGCTCTGTATCCTCATCTGTAAAACAGAAATGATATTCCTATTTCACAGAGTTGTTACAATAATTACATTTTAAAACATAAACAAACATATCTGGCATTTTTAAGCACTATACGCATTCAAGAAATTTTATTAAGCAAATGAATGGGTGACTGGATCTAACTGGACCTCTTAACTGGTCCCATTCCCTTCTTTTTTTTTTTTTTTTTTGAGACAGCAGGGTCTCACTCTGACGCCCAGGCTGGAGTGCAGTGGCTTGATAACGATTTACTGCAGCCTTGACCTCCCAGGCTCAGGTGATCCTCCCACGTCAGCTTCCAGAGTAGCTGAAACTACAGGCACGTGCCACCACACTTGGCTAATTTTGTAGAGATGGGGTTTTGCCATGTTGCCCAGGCTAGTCACAAACTCCTGGTCTCAAGCAATCCACACATCTCAGCCTCCCAAAGTGCTGAGTTTACAGGTGTGAGCTCCCACACCCAGCCCCCACTTTCTTATTTTCTTCATGGAAATCTTCATCTCATAGTTTCAGATTAGGGACTCCTCTTACCTATGAGAGGTTTATAAAACACACACACATACACTTTAGATTGGCCTTTCTCTTCACAAGCTAAATACTAAATTAACAACCCATGTTTATTTTTGACATGGTATAGTGAGATGGCATCTCACTATGCTGTCCAGGCTGGTCTCCTGAACTCAAGCAATCCACCCACCTCAGTCTCTCAAAGTGCTGGGATTACACACTTGAGCCGCCATGCCCAGCCTAGAACCATTTTTAAAATAACTGGCAACTCTGGTATGACCTCTCACATACCCTACTTTAAAATGCTAAACTGATTAGTTAGAAAAAATGCCTCAGAGTCCAGTTAACTTAGAGCAACAAATCACGATTCACAGAACTCTAAAATTCTTATTTATTCCAACACTATGTTGTTAAAGAGAGATATCCAATTATCCATTTATAGAGCAAGGCCTTGTCTCAAAAGAAAAAAAAAAATTCTTAAGCACAAAGAAATGTTTAAAGAAATAACAAATGTAAAATCTTTTATAAAGTACTATACAAATGTACAGGTATATTATTTTTGCCTTTTTTTTTTTTTTTAAGACAGGGTCTCAATCTGTCACCCAGGCTGTAGTGCAGTGGCATGATCTTGGCTCACTGCAGCTTCAAACTCCTAGGCTCAAGTGATCCTCCTGCCTCAGCATTCCGAGTAGGTGAGTCTACAGGCACACAACACCACACCCAGCTAATTTTTAAATATTTTTGTAGAGGCAGGGGTTTTGCTGTGTTGCCCAGTCTCGTCTTGAATTCCTGGCTTCAAGAGATCCTCCCGTCTTGGCCTCCCAAAGTGCTGAGATTAGAGGCATGAGTCACCATGCTTGGCCCATTTTTTAACCTAAATATTACATTAAAATAGAAGTAGGTATAAGTCCACAAGATAGGATATTATTACAAGAATATTCACATTTACTAGAAATGTTCAATAGCAAAGAAGAATGCTTATGTTACAAAGTTAACCAAAAATAGCAAGACTCAATTTAATCTACAGTATGATCCAAATTAGAGGTAAACATAAAATAAGACTGGCTAGAAAGATGACATATTAACACTTGTCTTTAGTTGGTGGTTCTATGGGTTTTATCCCACTATTTTCTATTTTCACAATTTTTATAATAATAACAGCTTTTAAAATTCAGTAAATGCCTATTGAAGCTAGACTCTGTTCTTTACACCTTATGAATATTCTTTTTCGTCTCCACGATAACCTTATGAGGGAATTATAAGGATGAAGATACATGAGGAGAGGGCAAATAATTTGACTAACTTCAAATTGCTAGTAAGTGCCAGAGTTAAAACAGGAACCAAGAAAATCAGGCCAGGGCTTACACTCTTAACCACTCTTATACTGTCTCCTGTACATAAATACATATTGCTTTTCAACAAATGGGTTAAGATTTGGAAAAGATTACTAGATTTAAAAAAAATGAACTCTTCAGAAAATGGAAAACTGTTATCATATATGGATGTTTTTGTTTCATGGACAACTTTAAGGACTATATCCTTAATTTTAATTATCCAATCTATTCTGCTTTTAATATAATTTTTAAGAGGGGTATGTATAATTTTTTTTTTTTCCAGACAGAGTCTCACTCTGTTGCCCAGGCTGGAGTGCAGTGGTGTGATCTCAGCTCACTGCAACCTCCACCTCCCGGGTTCAAGCAATTCTCCTGTCTCTGCCTCCTGAGTGGCTGGAATTGCTGGAATTACAGGCACGCACCACCACGCCCGGCTAATTTTTGTAATTTTAGTAGAGACAGGGTTTCACTATGTTGGCCAGGCTGGTCTCGAACTCCTGACCTCAGGTGATCCACCCGCCTCAGCCTCCAAAAGTGTTGGGGTTACAGGCTGAGCCACCGTGCCTGGCCTATGAGGCGTAATGTATAACTTTTAAACCTAAATGCTTTGAAATTAAAACTGACCACTCACACTCTTTTCTCCCTTTGTTTTTATACTTTCTTCTTATAAATGGTTACTTTGCACAAAAAGAGTTTGCCAAGTACTTGGTAGCATTAATACAAGTCATCTATTTACTTGAGAAGTGCTTACAAACACCCATAGCAAAGGATAAGTTATAACTTTCAAGGGATTGATAATCACAAAATTATATTTAAAATTATAAACAAGCATATTCTCAAGAACAAAAGCATCTGCCATATAAAGCAGATTATGAAGTGCTTTTAGTAATTTAGTGAATATATGTACTGTCACAAACAAGATTTCAAAATTCTTTACTGTATTCTCACAGGAAAAAAAGGATTTTTTTCTGGATGACAGAGAGAACCTCTCCCACTTACACGTTTCACTCAGCCCACTCCGCAAAACAGTAAACTCAAATCCAAATTGCAATAAGAAAAGTAGCTGAATATTACTCGTTTACTTGATTTACAAAATGTATACCAAAAGCTTTTGAGGGGCTGGGCGTGGTGGCTCGCGCCTGTAATCCCAGCAGTTTGGGAGGCCGAGGTGGGCAGAAGACTTCAGGCCAGGAGTTGGAGACCAGCCTGGCCAACATTGTAAAACCCCATCTCTACCAAGGAAAAGTACAAAAAGTAGCTGGGCGTGGTCACGCACCTGTAATCCCAGCTATTTGGGAGGCTGAAGTGGGATGATCCCTTGAGCCCAGGAGATGAAGGTTACAGTGAGCCGACATAATGCCACTGCACTCCAACCTGGATGATGGAGGGAGACCCTGTCTCTAAATAAATAAATAAAAAGAAAGAAAAAAATTTTTTTGAGACAGTCTGGCTGTGTCGCTCAGGCTGGAGTGCAGTGGCGCCATCTTGGCTCACTGCAACCTCCGCCTCCCGGGTTCAAGCGACTCTCCTGCCTCAGCCTCCCGAGTAGCTGGGATTACAGGCGACTGCCACCACACCAGGCCAAGAAACCTTTTTGAAATCGAAATATTATCCCAATATATCAGAAAGATAAATGGCATCTTTCTGTGTAAGGCTGGCAGAGCTGATAATCCCACCACTAAATTGTTGTCAGCTGATACCCAGCTTGTAATTATATACAGCGAAAATACCCTCTAAAGAAGACGCACGAGAGAAAGGGCAAATTTGTTTTCGATCGTTTAAACGGGTCAAGAGAACAGTCATTCAGGTCCCAGAAAACGCACTGTGGGTATCCGGAGTCAGCCGGCTCTGCAATAGGATCCCCCCGAGCCCAGAGCATAAATCCTCAAGGCCTCCTCCCGGGTTCCACAGGTAACAGACACGTAACCTTTCCAAGGCGGGAGCGCTCACCCCGTCCGGCTTCCTGCCCATTCAGCCCGCGGCCGACTCACCTACAGAGTTGGAGGAATTCCTTGTGCAGAGCTTAGGTGGCCCCTCCAGGCTCCTCTCTGACCACGGCTCGCGGGAGTCCTGCGCGGGAGCAGGGCACTGGTGAGCGGCGCGGGCCGCTCGAGAGCCATCAGCCCGCTCAGCAGGCCCTCCCCGCTCAGGTGCTGTGGGACATGCAGCCCGGCCCTGGCTCTGAGAAACGACCTCAACGGTGGGTCCCACCCTCTCCACACATCAAAGTCACCACGGGAGGCGCCTGGGGAGTCAGAAGTGAAATAGGGGCTAATACTGCCAGGCTCTACACGCCTCTAAATGGTTCGTGATAACTGTCTCTTCCCGCCAAAGGCTGTGGGGACAACAGCTGGGGCCTGGCACCTGCTCATAAAGGCCCCGTTCCCCCAACTCGACCCTTCTCCTCACGTGAGCTAAGAAGGGCCTGACGGGACGGTAAGACATCCTGGCCGGCCCAACCCGCCTTCTACAGGCGCCAACATACGGAGTTTCCAAGCGCAGTAAGGCAGGGCTGGGCCCAACACGCGGGAGCGGAGGCCTTGGCGAATACCCTCAAGCGGAGGCTTCCGCCCTTTCTTCATCACCGCCCACCTGCCACGACGCCCGCTAGGGTTTCCCGCCCAGCAGTCCCAGGCCCACGTCCGTGGGAGGGACTTCCGGCCGGCACGCCCACCGCCCCTGCACGGAGCCTTAACGCTTCCGCGGGTGCCCCAGGTTGCCTAGGGCAATAGGGTGGCCCCTGTCCAGGATGCAAGATTTTTAAGAAAGCTACAATTTGAAAGAGAAATGTAATCTTACCGCCCCGGTTTTAGGGTTTTACCTCAGAGGAGCATTAGCCCCAAAATTAGGGGACTGTGCATGTGGTTGACGAGGCCTCGCTATGGGACAGTAAACGCGAGGCACGGGGCGGCGAAGCCCCCACCTCCCTTCCACCTGGCATCTGTGCTGTGCGCTGTGCGTCCTCCCTTTTGCTGGGCACCTCGCTAATGGTCACCGCAGCCCCACCAAGGCAGCCAGGCCGCCACCTCACCGGGGGACTTCCGGAGTTCAGTCCAGGTGGACTTATCTGCACTCGGACCAAAGGATCAGAGTGGGGCCGAGGCCTAGGCCTGTCCCTTGCCTCTTCCGCCGTAAAATGCAGCCCATGGGACTGCTAGGCGATGAAGGCGAGGGGAAGGTCCCCGATACAGTGAAGAACAGCCAAAGAATGGCTGACACATTAGGGTCTGGAAAACCAAGTCCCTGTGAGGTACCCTAGTATATCTAACAGGTTCTCAGGAGACGCTGGCCTCAGAGACAGCTGCAGCAGGTTAGTGGCCTTAGATATTAAGAGTCATGAACCACGGACCACGTTCCTCAGCCCTAAGTATTAATACATCAAGTCAAAAACCGGGCACTGCCCCTACTTCTGGATTCTGGATTTCCACTCCGTTTGCATCTACCACTTCCTTTTTTTGCCCTCTAAAATGCTGGTGAATGCTATTAGTCCCATGTGACTAAATTTCAGAGCATATATGAGTGGAATGACCCCATAAAATTTTTTTTTTTTTTTTTTTTTGAGACGGAGTCTCGCTCTGTCACCCAGGCTGGAGTGCAGTGACCGGATCTCAGCTCACTGCAAGCTCCGCCTCCCGGGTTGACGCCATTCTCCTGCCTCAGCCTCCCGAGTAGCTGGGCCTACAGGCGCCCGCCACCTCGCCTGGCTAGTTTTTTGTATTTTTTAGTAGAGACGGGGTTTCACCGTGTAGGCCAGGATGGTTTCGATCTCCTGACCTCGTGATCCCCTCGTCTCAGCCTCCCAAAGTGCTGGGATTATAAGCTTGAGCCACCGCGCCCGGCCGACCCCATAAAATTTCAAGAAGTAGGTTAGGCAGCCAAAACTTTAAGATAATACTACATACAAGGGGATGGTCTTGTTTTCTGGGAAAACTACATATCCAGAAATAATTTCTTTTTAAATTCTATTCGTTTTAACAAATGATGATGGTCCTAAAATGTCCATAGCTAACATCTGCACATGGCTTAAATTCATTATTGAAGATGGTAAGAAAAAAAATTTTTTTAACTATCTCTAATAAAACACAAGGATAATCTATGATAAGTAACTTTGAAATAGCAAGTCAGTATTGATGCTCAATGAGAAATGGATAGGATTCATTTTCTAGGAAAATGACTGTCTCCTTTCCCCTCCCCACAAAGCACAAGACTACATTATTACAAATGAGAAAAATGTTTATTAAGAAAACAATTTAGCAGCTCTCCTTTAGAATTTTACAGACTAAAGCACAACCCGAAGGCAATTACAGTTTCAATCATTAACACACCACCTAAGGTGCTTACTCTACAACTGGAAAGTTGCTGAAGTTTGTGACATGCCACTGTAAATGTAAGTATTATTAAAAATTACAAATTGTTTGGTGATTATTTTGATGACCTCTTGAGCAGCAGCTCCTGAAAGGAAAAAGGAGAAAAGCAAATTTCTGAAGAGAGTGAACTTCAAGAGTTATATAAAAATACTCAATTCTGTAAAGAAACCTTTCCTTTTCAAAAGCAAAGGTGTTTGAAAGTGACCCAAAACAGATGCATTTAGCTTACTGAGTCATATCAACATAAAAGCCTGTAATTCTTTTTGTTATTAAAGGAAATCTAAGCAGTAGTGTGGTTGACCAAACTTTAAAGAATACACACAGGCATAAAAGATTCTCAAAGGACACCCTACTGCTGCATTTGAATTTTACCTTGTATCTGTTTTATAATAAAAAAGGAGAAAGGTATATTTGTTCTGAATGCATTTGTAATTTAGGAAGGATCTATACTAAATATCGCCAGACTGCTATATTTACTCAAAACAAAAAAACTACTAAGAAAAAAAGTTGTGCATCTTCTATAACCTGAACATTCCTCTCTCCCAAATATTCATGGACTGGATAGAATTTTTCCTTTTTTTTTTTAGACGAGTCTCACTCTGTCGCCCAGGCTGGAGTGCAGTGGTGTGATCTTGGCTCACTGCAACCTCTTCCTCCCAGGTTCAAATGCTTCTCTTGCCTCAGCCTCCTGAGTAGCTGGGATTACAGGCACCTGCTACCACACCTGGCTATTTATTTTTGCATTTTTAGTAGAGATAGGGTTTCACCATGTTGGCCAGGCTGGTTTCGAACTCCTAACCTGAAGTGATGCGCCCACCTCAGCCTCCCAAAACGGAGGCCTTACAAGCATTAGCCACTGCACTCGGCCAACTGCATAGAATTTGAGACTACTGTGCACCAAATACTGTTCTAGGCAGTAGGGTTACAGTAAGAAAAAGACAGAAAGATCCACTTACCCTCATGCTACTTTTTAGCAGCAAGAGAGAGATAATTTACAAATAAATAGAATGTGTAGTATGTCAACTGACCATAGGTGCTAAGGAGAAAAAGCAAATAAGGGGGATATAAATACAAGAGGAGGGGTTCATCTTTTAAATAGGGGAGTCAGGGATGGCATCACAGAGAAGACAGCATTTGAATAAAACCTGAAGGAAGTGAAGGGATATAATGGCACTGTGCAAAATGATTACAGAATGCATAGAAGTAAAAAACAAAAACACAAAAAACCTTCAATTTATACTTTTTTCTGCTATTGGCAAGTCATCCAGTCCATCTATCCGGCTATACCTCTTCTTAGATTCTGGACTGAATCTGAATAAATAATAATTTGCCCTTTTCTGTGAATTGGCAGTTAACTTTGCTATTTTGGCACAAGAGACTACTTGGTTTTAGTTTAAAATAAATTATTCTGAATCAAGCTTTATTTTGGATTTGCTTAGAAAATCGTTTTCTTAGGTCTATATGATTCATTCACATTTTGAACACTTCAAATATTAATCAAACCTAAGTCTGCCTTTAAAACATTCAACATCTAGAAGGAAAATGCCACAAGCTAATAGCTCAGTCTATAGGAGATCACAGACAGAAGAGTAATATTTTTTTGAGGGGTGTTACAGACTGAATGGTTCGTTTCCCCCTCAAATTCATGTTGAAATCCTAACCCCCAGTGTAATTGTATGAGGATAGGGCCTTTGGTAGGTGATTAGGTCAAGAGCGTAGAACCTTCATGAATATAGGTTTAGTGCCCTAATAAGAAACCCCAGAGACTTCTCTTGCCATTTTTTTTTTTTTTTTTTCACTATGTGAGAATACAGAAGAGAGAGCTGTCTATGAACCAGGAAATGGGCACTCACCAGACCTGACCATGCTGGCACCCTGATCCCAGACTTCTAGCCTCCAGAACTCTGTGACAAATTTTTGTTGTTTATAAGTCTATGATATTCTGTTACTAAGCCCAAAGTGACTAAGACAAGGGGGAAGTAGAGTGAGGGAGGGAAGTAAGGGAGCTTCTATGAAAGACACGTCATTTTGAGTTTGGTCTTGTGGAACATGTAGGTTTTGGACATGCAGAAAAACATATTTTTAAGGCAAATAGGTCCAGAGGAGCAAAGATCTAGGAGCAGGAAATCAAAGGGCATGCCTGCGGGGAAAGCAAGTAATATGATAAAATCAAGGCTAGAAAGGCTGAGTGGAACTAAAACACAGGGATTTTTAACATCAAGCCAAGGTCCCTGGACTTGCTTGAAGGACTGTCGTAGAGTGTGTGTGTATTGGTGGGGCAGACGGTTCGTAAAAGGACACAATCAGAGCTATGCTTTAGAAGGATTAATGACTCTTAAGGAGTTTAAGTTGGATGGCAGTGGGAGAGATGGAAGGCAGGGAGACCAGTATAGAGGCAACTGAATAAGTATCCTAACCTGGGCAACATAGTGGAGCCCTGTCTCTACAAAAAATTGAAAAATTAGCCAGACTCGCTGGCACATGCCTGTAGTCCCAGCTATTCAGGAGGCAGAGGCGAGAGATCACTTGAGCCCAGGAGTTGAGGTTGCAGCGAGCTATGATGGCATCAATACACTCCAACCTGGGCAAAACAGTGAGACTGTGTCTCAAAAAAAAAAAAGAAATATAACATCCTGCTTCACTGACCTCCCTAATTAAAATAGCTAGACGACACAATTTCGTATTAAAATAGTAACTGTACTATGTAACAACAGGTGAGCCTTCTCATATATGGAACTCACCCCCCAAGAACGCAGCAATGCTATGTGGCTCAGCAGCTCCATATCGGCAACTAGAGATCACAGAGACATGAATTTTGATTAGCCTTATGACAGGTGTGGAATCATCTCCTAGATACCCTAAAAAATACTCACAATTCATGGACATAATCATCTTTCACCATTACAGATAAACCATATTCCTGAAGGAAGCCAGTGAGACAAGACTTCAACTTTCCTGTATCTTCTTCAACTTGATAGTTAGATACCCCTAAAAATAAAAGTTAGTTTTCATTAAAATAAATGTGATCGAAAATTAATGGCCAACTCCTTTATTTAAAGGAAACAACTCCTAGTTTCAGATGTTCTAGTCAAAATATGTATGAAACTGAAGAACCAAAATAACAAAGTATGAGACCAATATTTGCAAATATCACAAACCTATAATCAGAGACCAACTAAAACCTAGTAAAAATTTGAATTTAATTAAATCTTTGTTAACTGCATCATACTTACTGTCTAGAAGAGCATCTGGCACACAGTGCTTAATAATTATTTGATAGAAGACCTTAATGAATGAGAAAGTAATGTCCTACTTATACCCTTTATAAAAGTTATTCTCCAATTCTAAAAGACTAAATGATAAATGACACTGAGGACATAAAGCTATTAATAATAGGTAACTTTTTTTTTCTTTTGAGAGAGAGTCTTGCTGTCACCTAGGCTAAAGTGCAGTGGTGCAGTCTCGGCTCACCGCACGCAACCTCTGCCTCCCGGGTTCAAATGATTCTCATGCCTCAGCTTCCCAAGAAGCTGGGACTACAGGAGTGCGCCACCACACACAGCTAATCTTTTCTATTTTTAGTTTCAGTGTTGGCTACATTGCTCTCGAACTCCTGGCCTCAAGTGATCCACCCACCTTGGCCTCCCAAAGTGCTGGGATTACAGGCATGAGCCACCATGCCTCGCCAATAATAGGTCACATTTATTGAGCATTAACAGATTCTGGACACTGTTCTAAGGACCTTATATATATATTAATTGAATTCTCAAAACAGTCCTATGAAGTAGGTATCGTTATCTCCATGCATAGAAGAGAAAACTAAGGCACAGAGAGATTAAGTTACTTAGCGCATAAGTGATGCTGTATGACTTCCAACCTAGGTCATAAAAAGCCCTGTAACTTCCGCTTGGGTTTTTTGGAATGGTAACTGCAGAAGCCAACTGACATGCTAAAAGGAAGTCCAAGCTAGCCACCTGAAGAGAGATACCTGACCATCCCACTGTTCTGACTAAGGGGCTAGTTACATGAGTAAAAATGTCTTCTTGCATGTCTAACTCAGTCAGTTAAGCCTTCAGAATGACTCCACCCCCAGGCATCAAGCAACTGCATGCCTCCTCAAGGAGAACTGCCTGAGACCAGGCAATCCACAAAATCACGACACTATTTATTGTTTTAAACCACTAAGTTTTGAAGTGGTTTGTTATGCAATAGATAACTGAAATAAATTCTAATCAAATAATATAAATAAAGCAATACATATTTGGTGTTTATTCTTTTTTGTTTCTTCTAGTTAGCTTGCTCATTAGGGCTATAAACTCTGGGCCAGGCACAGTGGCTCATGCCTGTAATCCCTGCACTTTGGGAGGCCAAGGCAGGAGGATCACTTGAGGTCAGGAGTTCAAGACCAGCCTGGCTAACATGGTGAAACCCTGTCTCTACTAAAAATACAAAAATTAGCCAGGCGAGGTGGCGGGCGCCTATAATCCCAGCTACTCGGGAGGCTGAGGCAGGAAAATTGTTTAAACCCAGGAGGCGGAGGTTGCAGTGAGCTGAGATTCCATCACTGCACTCCAGCCTGGGCCACAGAGCGAGACTCCGCCTCAAAAAAGAAAAAAAAAAAAAAAAAAAAAAGACTATTAACTCTGGAGACACACTGCATGAGATGGAGCAGCAGGTTTTATGATCCTCCTAGAATGTGTTGCTATGCAATAATCCTGTACAATTAAAATTATCATCCCAAACAGAAATATTCTGAGCAACCTCAGATCTTTGAGATTATGCCAATTCTCCAATGACTACATTCACTGAAGAGAAAAAGTAGATACTAAACAAACAAATACTAAACAAACAAATTCCTACATCTTCAGAATTCTTGAGTTCAGAAATTACGAGCATACTTTTTTTTTTTTTGAGACAGAGTCTCACCACGGTCACCCAGGCTGGAGTGCAGTGGCACAATCACAACTCACTGTGGCCCCAACTTCCCAGGCTCAGGTGATCCTCCCACCTCACCCTCCCGAGTAGCTGAGTCTACAAGTGCACACCACCATGTCTGGCTAACTTTTTGTATCTTCAGTAGAGATGGGGTTCCACCATGTTGCCCATGCTGGTCTCCAATCTGCCTGAATTTTGGGCTCAAGCAATCTGCCTGAATCAGTCTCCCAAAGTGCTGGCATTACAGGTGTAAGCCACCATACTATGCCTGGCCAGCATATTTCTCGTGGCTTTCCTATTCCACTAAATTAAACTCAGTGAGAGTCTTAGTAGCAAACTATGGAAAATGACAGAAAAAAGCTTTCTTCTATATATATATTCAACCAACATCCCCCTATAATAGTTTAGAATTGAACACTATTTTGCAAATAGTTAAACTTAAAAAACAAAAGGTATTTTTCCTCACTGGGGAACGTTTGGGGTGTAATCTGTTTACAATGTGAAATTCAAGCAACACTATTATAAATACCCTGAGAACACTTTCAATTTAAATATTTTATTGAAGATTTATTATATCTGGTAATTCAATTGCTATTCTTACCTGGGTATCTACCATGTTGTTTATAAAATCTATCAACAGCCCGTAACATTAAGTACAATACTATTTCATTATCTGGATTGTCCATGCTAGAAACTGAAAGGAAAAAAATTTCAGTTTAATTTGATTAATTTGCAATATAATAAATAATAAAGGGCTGAATTTCCCATATACTTGAGTTTCAGGACTATTAGTTGGAGTCACACAATCTCTACTAAAGTAATAACATACTGACTTCAACTCATACATATCATACAATGGACTCTGTGACCTAAATATTACTTTATACATACATTAAGTTTCATATAATAAATTATAATTACTTAGATAAGCTTAGAATAAAATTAGAATATGAATATTTACATTCTCTTTTATATCATCACCATATACTCAACACTATTTTACGCAAAATATTTATATCTTTTAAATTAATTAAAATTAACCCAGAATCAGAAGGCTATTATACTTACTAATTTCATCCTTGTTAATTGTATCCAAACCATATTCTTCAGCTAAGGATCGACATCTTACCACTCGAAGAAATGCAGAATTGCTGCCTGAACAGAAGAAAGATATTCTGGAATTAATGACTGTGACAGGTGAATATTATCAATCACAGGTGACTTTAAGAACAGAGAATTATGTGTATACCTTTCTCAGACATGAGAATGTGAAGAAATATTTTCTCCTTGGCTCTAATAGCAGAGAAAGCACTAGAACACAAATCACCTTAAATTCATATCCCTGGCACTACAACCAGTTCAGAAGTGAGTAAGGTGATGGCCTCTCTGAACCTCAGTTTTCAAGCATAAAATGCGGATGATACTGTTTACCTTTGAGAATTGTTCTATGGATTAAATGTGACACCTTGTATAAAGTGCATCTCTAGCACAATGCCTGATATGGCTCTACAAATAATAGTTTTCATCATTATTATGGATAAGTAGTCCTAAAAGAGAGAGGTTTATGAATTGTACTCTTGATATATGTAATGACTTTTTTTAAGCTTTGTATTATTGAAATTTTCAAAAATGCCCCAAAGTAGAAGAGAATAATAAATGTTCAAGTACCTAGCATCAAACTTTCGATCTAGTAGTATATAATCTAATACAACAAATGCTAATTCAAGATTAGTCCAATAGAACAAACAAGGTGCAAGATTAGTTGTGGCGGAAAACATTAAAACTGAGCCTAAACAGACATTGTGGAGAAGTCATAAAATGGAAAGCTTGGATAAATCTATTTTAAGGATGGGGAGCATGCAAAATATAAACTTCCACAGGACGTAGGAGCAGCAGCTACAGGGAGAAATCTTCAGATGGCATGCACAACAGATTATTTTGAAACTGACTCTTAAATAAAAGAAAATGCTTTTGGCCTACTGAGGAGTTACTGAGAGACTCCTACGAACCTAACCACTCTGAAACTAGATGGCAAAATTCTTAACTCCATTACAGTCATTTAACACAGATCAAAATGAGTATTTAAACCAATATTGTCAATGTACATGTGACTCAAGATTTCACATCCAAAGTCTTCAGACAAAAAAATTTCCTAAATTACTTAACATTTAAAAACTGAAAATACTGTATTAATGGCAATTTTCAATTAACTGACCATCATGCCTTTTTAGCATTGCCACAGATAAACATGCTCTACCTCTGATTCAGTCTTAAAATACTCTCCATTTATTATGGGAGGAAAAAAAAACCTTACCCAATAATTATCTATATCACTGAGGCCATGGAAAACTTAAAATTTCAACAATTCAAAATACCTGGGAACATTCCCTGTGGCACATTTCCATCAAGCAAAATAAGGAAATTAATTCAAGGGGACTTACAGAGTAATTTTAATTCTTTCTCTGAAATGGACTCTGGTGCCTGTAAAGAGATAAATACAGATTCTGTTCCAGTTTAAAAGAGAAGATTAACAAAGGGTGCGGCACAAAGCCAATCACTGTGAGATGGGGAGGCTTTCTCCAAGAGCTGGGAGAGCACTTTAAATATATCTTGTTTCCTTATCACAAGCTCTCCCATTAGGCAGGCAAATGAGAGCTCCCCATAAATAAGCAGAGCTAGTGCCACACCCTCTGTCTCTAAACCCTTTCTGGCTAGAGTTATGTGCTCAGGCCTGTATGGGCACAGTGTGCCCAGAAGCTTACCTGGCCAATGGACTGCAGCAATTTGGCAACATGACTACCCACAGCGGCAGCATCTTTCTTTGCTTTTTCACGGTAACTGAAAAAGAACAAAAAACAATTATTAACAAATTTTTAAATTAGCAAAATTTAAATTGTTACCATGAACAAAAAATTTATTTCCTTTTCATGAAAAAACACAGGACTATGCCAGGGAAATGCTATCAACAGCACCTATGAGTAGCTGGGAATCCTTCCAGTGTTAGTGACAGACTCTCAGTGCCCACTAAAACCCAGGGTCCCTCTAACAGCACCCAACTTAAAAACTGCCCTCCTAGAGGGATCTATGATTTAGGCTCTGTGACAGAGGACCTAAAAAATACGTTACTGAAGAACATGACTTACCTCCTGGAAGTCAAGTCCAAGGAAAGTTAAATACATTAAAACTGTTCATCTCCAATATAAAACTTTTGTTTTTGTTTTTTGAGACAGGATCTCGCTCTGCCGCCCAGGCTGGAGTGCAGTGGTGCAATCCTGGCTCAATGCAGCCTCAACTTCCCACACTCACATGATCCTCCCACCTCAGTCTCCCAAGTAGCTGGAAATTCAGGCACACGCTACCACGCCTGACTAATTTTTGTCTTTTTGTAGAGACGGAGTTTCACCACATTGCCCAGGCTGGTCTCGAACTCCTGTGTTCAAGTAATTTAAAAACTGAAAATACTGTATTAATGACAATTTTCAATTAACTGACCTTCATACCTTTTTAGCATTGCCACAGATAAACATGCTGTACCTCTGATTCAGTTTTAAAATACTCTCCATTTATTATGAGAGGAAAAAAAAAACCCTTATCCAATAATTATCTATACCACTGAGACCATGGAAAACGAAAATTTCAACCATTTAAAATACCTGTGAACATCCCCTGTGGCACATTTCACCACATGCTTTGGCCTCCCAAAGTGCTGGGAATACAGGTGTGAGCCACTGCACCTGGCCATAAAACTTCTTTAGGTCTATTTACCTTTCACCCTCTAAAAATCTTTAGTGTTCAGGCTGACTACCTCCCATGTAAGGTCATACTTCTTTCTACCCTCAATTGACCTTCCCCAAGTTTTAAGTAGTTGAACTCTTAGGCTAGGACAACAAACCAACATTCTTTCAATGGTGACATGATAAAGAGTGAAATCTGTCTGGGGAACAGAGATCATCTCTATGTGACATTACTTGGCCCCCAAAGAAACCAAGCCAGCAGACATGGATTCTTTGCACCATGCCCTAACTATATGAGGGTAATATTCATTGAGATCCATCCCTATGATAGTCTATCTGGGCTCAGGCTAGTGATACCTGGATAGCAAGGTGTCTAGTTATAGTCATAGACTATAAATTATGAAACATTAAGATAAAAAATTCATCAAACACTTCATGGTTTTAAGTTACAAACAGAAGGCAGTATAGGGCCATGGCTAAGAATACAGGCTCTGGTACTGGGTTTTCTGGGGTTCAAATCTTGGTTCTGCCATTTACCAGCTATCTGATCTTGTATAAGTAACCTTTTCAATACCTTAGTTTCTTCAAGTGTAAAATGGGGACAATAACAGTATCTCTCTCTCTCATAAGGTTGTTATAGCACAGAGTTAAGTGACCAAATATTAAGTTTATCATGAGGTATGAAAAAAAAACACTCTGCCTGCTAGGGATATGTGGTAATTCTGTATTTCCCATTCAATTTTGCTTTGAGCCTAAAAAGAATCACCCCTAAGTTGTTTTTTGTTTTTTTTTTTGAGGTGGAATTTTGCTGTTGCCAGGCTGGAGTGCAGTGGCGTGATCTCGGCTCACTGCAACCTCCACCTCCTGGGTTCAAGCGATTCCCCTGCCTTAGCCTCCCGAATAGCTGGGACTACAGGCATGCACCACCATGCCTGGCTAATTTTTTGTATTTTTTTTTTTAGTAGAGACAGGGTTTCACCATGTTGGCCAGGATGGTCTTGATCTCCTGACCTCGTGATCCGCCCGCCCACCCTAAGTTTTTTTTTTTTTTTTTTTTTTTTTGAGACAAGAGTCTTACTTTGTCGCCCAGGCTGGAGTGCAGTGACATGATCTCGGCTCACTGCAAGCTCCACCTCCCGGGTTCATGCTATTCTCCTGCCTCAGCCTCCCAAGTAGCTGGGACTACAGGCGCCCACCACCACTCCCAGCTAATTTTTTTGGATTTTTAGTAGAGACGGGTTTTCCGGTATTAGCCAAGATAGTCTTAATCTCCTGACCTTGTGATCTGCCCACCTCAGCCTCCCAAAGTGCTGGGATTACAGGCATGAGGCACTGCACCCGGCCTGGCCTAAGTTCTTTAGCTTATTTTTACTTATTTATTTATCTGAAACAGGGTCTTCCTCTGTCACCCAGGCTGAAGTGAAATGGCATGATCATGGCTCACTGCAGCCTCAAACTCCTGAGCTCAAGAGATCCTTCTGCCTCAGCCTCCCAAGTAGTTGAAATTAAAGGCACATGCTACCATGCCCACCTAATTTTTCAATTTGTAGAGACGGAAGTCTCACTGTTGCCCAGGATGGTCTCAAACTCCTGGACTCAAGCAATTCTCCCACCTTGGCCTCCCAAAGTGTTGGGATTACAGGCATGAGCCACTGCAGCTGGCCTAGTTTATTTATAAGCAATGAGGTTATAATAAACTTTCATTTGATTTCTGATAGGATGATAAAATATTTATCTCTAATATAATCAGACTTTGCATACTACATAGTTTGAAAACAGTGACATACACGTTTTGCAGTTTTATATATTTGCCTGAATCTGCAATCATATCAGGGATTGTGCCTCGAACAGGTAAATTTCCTTGACCCTCTTTGGCCACAAATTCCTTTAAGGCACGAGCTAAAATCCAAAATGATGAAGTCTAAAAGAATAAGAAAAAATTAACATTAAGCGGCGTTTTACTTTGACCCAAAGGTTTAGACAGCAATGTTTTTACTTTTGTTGTTGTTACCTGTTTGGTGATATTTATGCAGCGATCATCATTAAATATATCTTCAATACTGCTTGGGATCTAACAAAGGAACATGAAACATTTACTTACACAGTATTAAGAATTTGCCCATCTTTATTTTCAGTGCTATTTCTTCAGATATATTCTTTGAATTCTCAAATTGTAATCAAATACAAACTTCTGATTTGTTTATAATTTTATTTAGAATCAGTACCATATGAAGATTTGATGGGGAAAGAAAGAATGGAAGAAAGACCTCTCCTGCCCACTGTTGCTAGCATTTAATACCTATTCTCTTATACCATAAATGGGGTAAAGAAGGGGCCCCAGTAAATGATTTTATATAGTTAAATCTGAAGACAAAACAGATTATAGACTTGTAGTATTCCATGATTTTCCATCTTGTCAAAAATTGGAAACCCTTGCACCCTAATTAGTGACCATTGAGACAACCACTCTGAAAAAAACTAAAACTATAAAGTAATTTTATTGCTAGCAAGATCTTCATACATTAATCAAGAGTATAAAGCCGAGCACGATGGCTCACACCTATAATCCCAGCATTTAGGAGGCCAAGGTGGGAGGGTCAGTTGAGCCCAGGAGTTCGAGATCAGCCTGAACAAAACAGGAAGACCCTGCCTATACAAAATGTAAAAGTAAATTAGCTGGGCGTGGTGGCATATGCTTGTGGTCCCAGCTACTTGGGAGGCTGAGGTGGGAGGATCACCTGAACCCAGGTGACTGCATCACTGCACTCTACCCTGGGCAACAATGTGAGACCCTGTCTCAAAAAAAAAAAAAAAAAAGGTATACAAATCATAGGCTTTAATTCTACTGTTGCGTGGAAAAATGAAATGTCTCAGTGGTACCTCCTAACTGGTCTCTCTGCTTCCACTGCCAGTCCCCTCAATTCTGTTCTCCTCACCAAAGCCAGAATGGTCTTTTCGAATATAAAGCAGCTCACTCCACTTCCCTGATCGAAATGCTTAAATAGCCTGCAAGGCCTTTATGATCTGATCCTTTCTGCCTCTCCAAACTCAAATCCTTCCTACCACTTTCCCCCCTTTTTCACTTCACTCCAATCACACTGACTTGCTTACTGATGCTTGAACAAAAGTCAAGCTTCCTCCCACTTCTTTGCACATGTGCTTCCTCCAACTGAAAAGCTCTTCCCCGAGACCTCTGCATGTCACTTCACTCAGGCTTCTGCTTAAACAACTCTTGGAAAGTCTCCCTGGCTCCCTATCTAAAATTGTCTCTCAACCCCAGATTCCCTTGTCCCCAACATGCTCTCTGCCCCTTTGTTCTGCTGTAATTTTGTTCATAGCACCTGGTGCATTTTTATCTGTTTATTTAGCTTACTGTCCCCCAACTATTAGAACCTTTTCTTTTCAACTGTGGTTTTATAGTCAGTGAAATACAGAGATTTTAAATGTCCAATTCAATGCATTTTGATAACTATATACACATATTTTTAACCATAACCCCAATTAAAACAGAAAATTTTCATCACCCCAGAGAAGTGATTCACAAAGCACATACTTTTATTTTTTGGACACAGGGTCTCATATCATTGCCTAGGCTGCAATGCAGTGGCACAATCATGGCTCACTGCAGCCTCAACCTCCAGGGCTCAAGCAATCCTCCCACCACCTTAGGGTTCAGAGTAGCTGAGACTATAGGTGCATACCACCACACCCATCTAATTTTTAAATTTTTTGTATAGACCGGATCTCCCTATGTTGTTCAGGCTGGTCTTGAACTGGGCTCAAGCAATTTTTCTGCCCTGGCCTCCCAAACTGTTGGGATTACAGGTGTGGGCCACCACACCTGGCCAGCAAACACTTTTTTTTTTTTTTTTTGAGACAGAGTCTCACTCTTGTCACCCAGGCTGGAGTACACTGGGAAGATCTCAGCTCACTGCAACCTCTGCCTCCCAAGTAGCTGGGATTACAGGTGCCCACCACCATGCCCAGCTAATTTTTTGTATTTTTAGTAGAGATGGGGTTTCATCATGTTGGCCAGGCTGGTCTTGGACTCCTGACCTCATGTGATCTGCCCTCCTTGGCCTCCCAAACGTGTTGGGATTACAAGTGTGAGCCACCGCGGCTGGCCCCAGCCAGCGCACACTTTTAATCACTAAGCAATGCTGCCTTGTTGTCTCCAAAAAGTTGGTAATAATATCTTATGTGCCTTCCTAATTTGAAAGGCAGCATATTTGCTGTTTTAAGTTGCAAGAAAATTCTAACTTACACTACCAGGTGTTATTCCAAAGCTCCCCAAAAACTTCAATGGTCATACTTCAACAACTAAGCCATAACAAAACCAAAGGCACCTGAGGCGGAGTCTTACTCTGTTACCCAGGCTGGAGTGCAGTGGTGTAATCTTGGCTCACTGTAACCTCTGCCTCCTGGGTTCAAGTGATTCTCCTGCCTCAGCCTCCCAAGTAGCTGGGATTACAGGTATGTTCCACTATGCCCAGCTAATTTTTGTATTTTTAGTAGAGACGCGGTTTCACTATGTTGGCCAGGCTCGTCTAGAACTCCTGATCTCAGGTGGTCCGCCCGCCTCAGCCTCCCAAAGTGCTAGGATGAGCCACCATGCCCGGCCTTGTATTTATTTCTAACTATACATTTAGAAAATATTAACTTAAATCATTGTAATCAACCATTTAATAGTGAAGGACTCTAGAAAGCACCTTGTTCATGTGAATCCCTCAGCAACTCTTTCATTACCTGAGTTGTATTTAGTGCTGTGTTCACATTTTTAATAGCTTCTTCAAAATTCTCTTCATCTTCTGGAGCCCCATTTTCATTCTTTAGAATTCCTATTTTAATGGGAAATTGTTAGCAAACAACAGCCCTTTTCTTTTCACTCTTCTGTTCCCCATTATAAAATAACCTTGTCAGATTCTGCAGAATATTGAATCTTAAAAGAAATATGGCTTATCATTAGTCCTTAAAACTATACAAAGCGTGGCTTCTTAACTTCTCCAGAGGGAAAGTGAAATAAAAGCTCATGATGATATCATCTGACAAAGGTGTCAACAGAAATCCAATAAGCACTTGCCTCTAGCAATTTGCTTTTCAAGCTTTATACAGTATTTAATCATATCCCATAATATTACCTTGTCTAATCAAATCTCTGAAGTCTTCTTTTTCTTTATATGTTTTAGGTATTCGTCCATTTGTCTAAATTGGTTAAAATTTTAAAATCTAGTTATTAAAACTCAAAATACAGAAATTGAAAGTCTATAGTGTCCCCCATTCTCTACCTAAGATTTCATCAACAAATATATTTCTCTGTGGAATCAGAGGCTCACTTGATAGAAAACACTGTGACCATTTATCTACATTCATTCCCCCTGCCAGTTTCATAACAACATTCATCAAATTTCATTTTGTTAATTAAAATTATCAGGATCAAAAGAGGAACTGCTGGATTTAAATTTAAAAGCATCCATTTGCTCTACCATACAAGCCCATAAGGAAAAAAATTAATTTCCCATTCCCCATCAAGGAAATCCTTTATAAGAAACTGAAAATACAGTTGCATATGAAATTTTTTTTTAAAAGGACATACTTCACTATACCACTGTGCTAAATATTTAGCTATGATCACAATCCATGGAGTATGGCTGTGGTCCTAAAAATGAGAGACAAATAAAAGAAAATATTGGTATTATTAATTCGTCACGGTACCATCTCGTTTTCAACAAATTCAACAATATTTATGATCTCCTAATATATGCAGAGTAATGAATAGAGGAAAATGAACTGAGTTAATAAAAACTGCTTTACAAATTCTTCTAGAGGTAGATAACTAGTATGTCACATATATACTATGATTGTCCCCATTATACCAGCAAAACAGTCTCAGAGACTGCCACCCAAAAACACAGCTCAAATCTCAATTTCAGACACCAATCCTAAAGAAAAGAGGATCTTTTCTGTTTTCTGATGAACCAAATAAACAACTGCATGTTAATTAATATGGAAGTAGGCAAAAATACATATACTCCTTAAATTATCTTGTTATGTCATTATTTCTATTTGTTTAGAAAAAGGCCATAAAGAGGACTTCTTGGAATTCTTTTGTTTCTGTTTTCTGTTTGAAAATTTTTTATTTTCAATTTTTGTAGGTACTTAGGTATATATATTTATGGGGTACATGCTTTGATACAGGCATGCAATGTGAAGCACATAATGGAGAGGGGTATCTGTATAGCATTTATCCCCTCAAGCGTTTATCCTTTATGTTACAAATAATCCAATTAAACTCTTAATTATTTTAAAATGTATAACTAAGTTGTCATTATTAACTATAGTCACCTTGTTGTGCTTTCAAGGAGTAAATCTTATTCATTCTTTCTAATTACTTTTTTGGTACCCATTAACCATCCCCATCTCCCCACCTGGAATAGGTTAATGTCTAATTTCTTGACCTGGGTAGTGATTACACAGATGTTCAGTATCCGTACTTTTCTTCAATAAAAAAGTTTTCAATTTTGGAGAAAATTAGTATGTTGAAAACAAGGTAAAATATTATTGGGTAATCTGGATGACAGGTATATGGAGGATTTTCTCACTTTGGTGTAATTCAAAAACCTTAGGTTAAAAAAAAAAATGTTTTAGGTCTATCTGTAAATGTAAGGTCACACACACTACCAACCTTTTTTTCCATATGATCCAAATCATAGGACTGAAAATGTTCTCTCAGTTCAGGAAATGGCTTATCTAGTCGTAGATCTTCTAATGCATTATCTGGATGAGATTCTATTACTGTGAAACAAAGAATTCAAAAGATAAATTTAATACTTAAAAAAAAAAAGAGAGAGAGAGATAGGATCTTGCTGTATTACCCAGGCTGAAGTGCAGTGGCACAACCATAGCTCACTGCTGAAACTCCTGGGCTGAACGGATCCTCCCACCTCAGCCTCCTGAGAAGGTGGGACTACAGTCTCGTGTCACTGTGCCCAGCTAATTTTTTAATTTTTTTGTAGAGATGGGGTCTCACTATGTCACCCAGGCTAGTCTGAAATTCCTGGATTCAAGGGCTCCTTCTGCCTCGGCCTTCCAAAGTTCTTGGATTACAGGTGTGAGCCACCGTGCCCAGCTCAAAAGATAAACTTAATTCTTTGGCAATACTGATGACAATACACTGAATCATAGAAACTTACGGTATCTTTAATTTTTAAATGGGCACAAGGCCCACGGGTTTTTTCACTGTTTTATTAAGGTATGATTTATACATAGTAAAATGCACAAATCTTAAGTCAACTATAAAGTTTTAGTAAAAGTAAAAGAAGATAGAACATAATTTGTTCTAACTGGAAAAGCTCAAAACTGACAAAACCTATGTACAGATAGCAACTAACAACCTATCCTCCCTCCTCTTGTGGTCTTCAATAGACAGCATCACCATTTACCTAGACTCTTCCCCAGAAACCTGATGGTCATCCTTCACTTCTTGCTTCCTTGGCCCCAATATCAGTAACTCCCCACTTCCTAATCTCACTCTGTACACTGCTGTCCACATGAGAGAGTACAGGAGAGTGTATAATTTCAGTGAGTGCTTAGAGGTAGGCCTAGTTTTATCACTTGCTAACTATGTGACCTTAGGCAAATAATTTAATCTCTCATTGCCTCAGCATCATCTATAAAAAGCAGATATTAAAGTATATATAGGCTGTATATCTCTCTTATCCAAAATGCTTGGGACCATAAGTGTTTTGGATTTTGCTGAGATTTTGGTATATTTGCAAATACATATTAGATGAGCTCTCTAACCCAAAAATCTGAAGAAATGTTCCAATGAGTGTTTTCTTTGAATATCATATCAGTGCTCAAACAGTTTTGCATTTTGGAGCATTTCTGATTTTGGATTTTTGGATTAATGATGCTCAATCTGTACCTTATAAAGGTTTTGGAAAGAGTAAATGAAATAATTCTTATAAAGGCAGGCACACAACTAGCAATGCCGAACCTTCATTATTATCTACCGCCTCTTCTTCTCTTCCCTAAACTGGGAAAAAGAACACACTCTGTCTTACTTAGACCACTGGAAATTTCTAACAGCAATCCCTGCCTCCAATCTTTGCCCCTTTAAATCCATTTACTTTCTACTCAACTTCAGAGTGACCCATTTAAAATAAAATGTTTACACGGTCACTCTCCCACTTTCCACTCTTTTGTCCCCTCCCATCAGTTGACACCACTTTCAACTTTTAAATGGCTTACCACCAGCAGCCAGAGCTTATCCTGACAAGCACTCCCTAACTGCCCACAGATATTACTCCTCAGTGACGCTACCAATACCAATGGCTATCATCACATTAGCAGAGTGCTTGGCTCATAGTAAAAATGTTTTCTTGAGTAAATAAAGAGCATTGTATGAATACTGGATGAAAATTTTATGATGATTAAACTTTTTTTTTTTTTTTTTTTTTTTGAGACGGAGTCTCGCTCTGTCGCCCAGGCTGGAGTGCAGTGGCCGGATCTCAGCTCACTGCAAGCTCCGCCTTCTGGGTTTACGCCATTCTCCTGCCTCAGCCTCCCGAGTAGCTGGGACTACAAGTGCCCGCCACCTCGCCCGGCTAGTTTTTTGTACTTTTAGTAGAGACGGGGTTTCACCGTGTTAGCCAGGATGGTCTCGATCTCCTGATCTTGTGATCCGCCCGCCTCGGCCTCCCAAAGTGCTGGGATTACAGGCTTGAGCCACCGCGCCCGGCCGATGATTAAACTTTTATAAGTAAAGGGCTTATATCAACCCTCAGCTGATGGAGGTCTGCCTATAAACGACTTTGGTCTCCTACAATAGTTTCCCTGGGAACAGTAGTTATGTAAAGTCTTTGTTGTGTGAAATTGTACCTGAATTGAGAGAACCGAAAGCCTGCATGAGGATGAAATAAAAGATTGGAGGGGCATGGTGCAGTGGCTCACACCTGTCATAACAGCACTTTGGGAGGCCAAGGCGGGTGGATCACCTGAGGTCAGGAGTTCGAGATCAGCCTGGCCAACATGGTGAAATCCTGTCTCTACTAAAAATGCAAAAAATTAGCTGGGCATGGTGGCGGGCGCCTGTAACCCCAGTTGGGAGGCTGAGGCAGGAGAATCAGTTGAACCTGGGAGGTAGAGGCTGCAGTAAGCCAAGATTGTGCCATTGTACTCCAGCCTAGGCAACAAGAGCGAAACTCCGTCTTAAAAAAAAAAAAAAAAAAGACGGGAGAGGGGAAAGGTGGTGTAACTTCATGGGTCAGAGTGACCCACATTCCTTAGCTCTCCACAGCCATACATGCCTGATGTGGGTTGGGGGCAAAAGAAGCTGGGTACTTGCATAGTTGCTGGATCTCCTAATAAGATGAAGAAGCTGTACCTGTTGTATGTCCTGCTTTGTATCCTTCTATAATGCTACATAAAGAGTAGATTGCAGCCTATTGAATCTGATTGCCACTTTGAATCTGCAACTAGAGATATGCTGCTACAAATTTACTTCGTAATTTAAAACTGACTTTCTAAATTGTCAAGTTTCTAAAATTATAGCTAAAGCAACCAATAGTAAGCCCATATGCTCAACAACTTTACCTGGATGTTCTTTTATAATGATCCTCATATAACCAACTAGTCCATATGTCCTACAGATCAAAAGAGGAATCTGGGAATTCCAAAGGACATCTGCTAAGCGTAGTAAAGTGCTGTTAAAAAAAAAAAAAGCAAAATATGAACATAACCAAATGGAAATATGCCAAACATGGAAACATGCAAAACATGAAAATGTCTTAAAATAAAGCAACTTTCTTACTAAATAATAAATGCAAAAGTACATAACTGCGTTTACATAAGCAGGTCAAGAATACACTGAAAAGCAAGCATTTCCATAGGTTGCAGTCTCAATGAAAGAAAGTACATCTTTTGGACAAGAGGGATGTGAAACCTTAGTCTGTTATATTAAGGAGAAACGTTAAAGAAAGATAATTCTAAACATTTCCATGACAGAAAAAAAATATAAAACCCACAAATACACCCCCAACAATTTCAATAACCAATTCTCTCTCTTTTCTTTTTTTTTTTTTTTTTTGAGTCGGAGTCTCACTCTGTTGCCCAGGCTGGGGTGCAGTGGCTGGGTCTCCGCTCACTGCAAGCTCTGCCTCCCGGGTTCAAGCCATTCTCCTGCCTCAGCCTCCCCAGTAGCTGGGACTACAGGTGCCCGCCACCTCGCCCGGCTAGTTTTTTTGTATTTTTTAGTAGAGACGGGGTTTCACCGTGTTAGCCAGGATGGTCTCGATCTCCTGACCTTGTGAGCCGACCGTCTCGGCCTCCCAAAGTGCTGGGATTACAGGCTTGAGCCACCGCGCCCGGCCTTTTTTTTTTTAAGATAGGGTCTCACTCTGTTGCCCAGGCTGGAGTGCAGTGGCATGATCATGGCTCACTGCAGCCTTGACCTCCCGAGCTCAAGTGATTATCCCATCCCAGCCTTCTGAGTAGCTGGGACCACAGGCATGCACACCATCTGGCTAAATTTTGTATTTTTTGTAGACACAAGGTTTTGCCATGTTGCCCAGGGTGGTCTTAAACTCCTGCGCTCAAGTGATCCGAACCTGTCTCAGCCTCCCAAACTGCTGGAATTACAGGCATGAGTCACTGCACCCAGCCTTCAATAATCAATTCTAACTAGTTTTTAATCACTAAAACAAACAACAACAAAACAAACAAACAAACAAAAAAAGTTCAGTTTAACTGCTCTAAATATATTCCAAAAGTTTCACATCTAAGACCGGGCTTGGTGGCTCCATGCCTGTAATCCCAGGACTTTGGGAGGCTGAGGCGGGCAGATCACTTGAGGCCAGGAGTTTGAGATCAGCCTGGCCAACATGGTGAAACCTCGTCTCTACTAAAAATACAAAAATTAGCTGGGCATGGTGGCACTTGCCTATAATCCCAGCTATTTGGGAGACTGAGGCACAAGAATTACTTGAACCCAGGAGGCGGAGGTTGCAGTGAGCTAAGATTGTGCCACTGCACTCCAGCCTGAGCAACAGAGCAAGACTCTGTCTAAAAAATAATAATTTTAAAAAAGTTTCAGTATTTTATCTTCCTCATCTTTTCAATGTTGAGAGATTTCTAACAATTTTTTAAAATTTTATTTATTTATTTATTTTGAGACAGAGTCTCACTCTGTCACCAGGACTGGAGTGCAGTGGCACGGTCTCCGATCACTGCAAGTTCCGCCTCCTTGATTCAAGTGATTCTCCTGCCTCAGCTTCCCAAGTAGCTGGGACTACAGGCGTGCGCCACCACGCCCAGCTAATTTTTGTATTTTTAGTAGAGATGGGGTTTCACCATGTTGGCCAGGATGGTCTCGATCTCTTGACCTCGTGATCTGCCCGCCTTGGCCTCCCAATTAAATTTATTTTTTTTGAGAGCAGGTCTCGCCTCATCACCTAGGCTGAGTAGAGTGGCATGATCATGGCTTACTGCAGCCTTGACTCCCCGGGCTCCAGCAATCCTGCCATCTCAGCCTCCAGAGTAGCTGGGACCACAGACATGCGCCACCACTCCCAGCTAATTTTTGTATTTTTTGTTGAGATAGGGTTTTGCCGTATTGCCCAGGCTAGTCTCAAATTCCTGAGCTCAAGCAATCCACCCTCCTCAGCCTCCCAAAGTGTTGGGATTACAGGTGTGAGCCACCATGCCTGGTCAAGAGTTTCAAATTTATGGCTGGGCACAGTGGCTCACGCCTATAATCCCAGCACTTTAGGAGGCCGAGGCGGGCAGATCATGAGGTCAGGAGATCGAGAACATCCTGGCTAACACAATGAAACCCTGTCTCTAATAAAAATACAAAAAAGTAGCCGGGAGTGGTGGCAGGCGCCTGTAGTCCCAGCTACTCAGGAGGCTAAGGCAGGAGAATGGTGTGAACTCGGGAGGCGGAGCTTGCAGTGAGCCAAGATCATGCCACTGTACTCCAGCCTGGGCGACAGAGTGAGACTCCATCTCAAAAAAAAAAAAAGTTTCACATTTAAAGTTTCTGTAGAATTTAAGAATTTTAAAAACCGTATCATCATACACTGTGCAAAGAAAATAAAACAATGCAAATCTAATAAGATTAAAATAAAAACATATTAACAAAAAAATTTACCTTTCAGGAAGCTGAGTTGCAACCACAACAGTAAACCTACAGAAAAATGAAGGATCGTTGTCTAGAAGGTTTTCTGGACTCTAAATAGGACAGCAAAGAAAAAAAAAAATTCACAATTATATTAAACATGGCAGAGACAGTTAAGCTATTTTACAATAAATGAGGCAACAAATCCAATTCAACTAATTAGAAAAGACACAAAGATTCAAAATTCTGGCCGGGCGCAGTGGCTCAAGCCTGTAATCCCAGAACTTTGGGAGGCCAAGACGGGCGGATCACAAGGTCAGGAGATCGAGACCATCCTGGCTAACACAGTGAAACCCCGTCTCTACTAAAAAATGCACAAAAACTAGCCAGGCGAGTTGGCGGGCGCCTGTAGTCCCAGCTACTCGGGAGGCTGAGTTAGGCGAATGGGGAAAACCTGGGAGGCGGAGCTTGCAGTGAGCTGAGATCCAGCCACTGCACTCCAGCCTGGGTGACAGAGCGAGACTCTGTCTCAAAAAAAAAAAAAGATTCAAAATTCTAAATTTCTAGGGCTTTAAATTATTTAAAAAATTGTATTTCAGCACAGACATAATGTGTATACATATATACCTCTTCCACAAAACTTCCAGAGACATCACTATTTAATTCTTGTAAGAATTCCATGGCAGCTTCAGCTCGGTTCTTTTTAAAAACAAAGCATTTAACTTGAATTAGAAAAAACTTGGTCACAATATAATCCCCCAATTTATGGAACAGGCAAACATACTGTAAAACTATCCAAATTTCATGCATAAGTATGACAACTCTGTTTCCCTTCTTTTTTCTTTTTAGAGACAGGTTTTTGTTCTGTTGCCCAGTTTGGAGCATAGTGGCCTGATCATAGCTCACTGCAGCCTTGACTCCTAGGCTTAAGCAACCCTCCTACCTCAGCCTCCCAAGTAGGCGGGACTACAGGCATATGCTACCATGCCCAGCTAATTTTTTTTTTTTTTTTTTTTTTTTTTTTTTTTTTTGATATTTTGTAGAGACAGGGTCTTGACATGTTGTTGCCCAGGCTGGTCTTGAACTCCTGGCCTCAAGCAATCCTCTTGCCTTGACCTCCCAAAGTGCTGAGATTACAGGCGTGAGCCACTGCTCCCAGCCAATTCTGCTTCCCCTAGTGTTTAAGACTCAACAGAGGCCGGGCGCGGTGGCTCAAGCCTGTAATCCCAGCACTTTGGGAGGCCGAGACGGGCGGATCACGAGGTCAGGAGATCGAGACCATCCTG